>NC_136599.1:1608094-1611458 GCF_910589615.1 Taurulus bubalis
AAAGGAGGACTAAAGGAGGTAAAGGAGGACTAGAGGAGAACTAGAGGAGGACTAAAGGAGGACTAAAGGAGGACTAAAGGAGGACCAAAGGACTAAAGGAGGACTAAAGGAGGACTAAAGGAGGACTAAAGGAGGACTAGAGGACTAAAGGAGGACCAAAGGACTAAAGGAGGACTAAAGGAGGACTAAAGGAGGACTAGAGGACTAAAGGAGGACTAAAGGAGGACTAGAGGACTAAAGGAGGACTAAAGGACTAATGGAGGACTAAAGGAGGACTAGAGGACTAATGGAGGACTAAAGGAGGACTAGAGGACTAATGGAGGACTAAAGGACTAATGGAGGACTAAAGGAGGACTAGAGGACTAAATGAGGACTAGAGGACTAATGGACTAATGGAGGACTAAAGGACTAAAGGAGGTAAAGGAGGACTAAAGGAGGTAAAGGAGGACTAAAGGACTAGAGGAGGCGAAGGAGGACTAGAGGACTAATGGAAGACTGAAGGAGGTAAAGGAGGACTAGAGGAGGACTAAAGAACTAAAGGAGGACTAGAGGACTAAAGGAGGACTAGAGGACTAAAGGAGGACTAGGGAGGACTAGATGACTAGAGAACTAGAGGACTATAGGACTAAAGGAGGACTAGAGGAGGACTAGAGGAGGACAGAGGACTATAGGAGGACTAGAGGAGGACTAGAGGACTAAAGGAGGACTAGAGGAGGACTAGAGGACTAAAGGAGGACTAGAGGAGGACTAGAGGACTAAAGGAGGACTAGAGGAGGACTAGAGGAGGACTAGAGGACTAAAGGAGAACTAGAGGACTAGAGGAGGACTAGAGGAGGACTAGAGGACTATAGGAGGACTAGAGGAGGACTAGAGGACTAGAGGAGGACTAGAGGAGGACTAGAAGAGGACTAGAGGAGGACCAGAGGAGGACTAGAGGAGGACTAGAGGAGGACTAGAGGAGGACTAGAGGACTAGAGGAGGACTAGAGGAGGACTAGAAGAGGACTAGAGGAGGACCAGAGGAGGACTAGAGGAGGACTATAGGACTAAAGGAGAACTAGAGGACTAGAGGAGGACTAGAGGAGGACTAGAGGAGGACTAGAGGAGGACTAGAGGAGGACTAGAGGACTAGAGGAGGACTAGAGGAGGACTAGAGGAGGACTAGAGGACTAGAGGAGGACTAGAGGAGGACTAGAGGAGGACTAGAGGAGGACTAGAGGAGGACTAGAGGAGGACCAGAGGACTAGAGGAGGACTAGAGGAGGACTAGAGGAGGACTAGAGGAGGACTGTAGGAGGACTAGAGGAGGACTATAGGAGGACCAGAGGACTAGAGGACTAGAGGACTAGAGGAGGACTATAGGAGGACCAGAGGACTAAATGAGGACTAGAGGAGGACTAGAGGAGGACTAGAGGAGGACTATAGGAGGACCAGAGGACTAGAGGACTAAATGAGGACTAGAGGAGGACTAGAGGAGGACCAGAGGACTAGAGGACTAAATGAGGACTAGAGGAGGACTAGAGGAGGACTAGAGGAGGACTAGAGGACTATAGGAGGACTAGAGGAGGACTAGAGGACTAGAGGAGGACTAGAGGAGGACTAGAGGACTAGAGGAGGACTAGAGGAGGACTAGAGGACTAGAGGAGGACTATAGGAGGACTAGAGGAGGACTAGAGGACTATAGGAGGACTAGAGGAGGACTAGAGGACTAGAGGAGGACTATAGGAGGACCAGAGGACTAGAGGACTAAATGAGGACTAGAGGAGGACTAGAGGAGGACCAGAGGACTAGAGGACTAAATGAGGACTAGAGGAGGACTAGAGGAGGACTAGAGGAGGACTAGAGGACTATAGGAGGACTAGAGGAGGACTAGAGGACTAGAGGAGGACTAGAGGAGGACTAGAGGACTAGAGGAGGACTAGAGGAGGACTAGAGGACTAGAGGAGGACTATAGGAGGACTAGAGGAGGACTAGAGGACTATAGGAGGACTAGAGGAGGACTAGAGGACTAGAGGAGGACTAGAGGAGGACTAGAAGAGGACTAGAGGAGGACCAGAGGACTAGAGGAGGACTAGAGGAGGACTAGAGGAGGACTGTAGGAGGACTAGAGGAGGACTATAGGAGGACCAGAGGACTAGAGGACTAGAGGACTAGAGGAGGACTATAGGAGGACCAGAGGACTAAATGAGGACTAGAGGAGGACTAGAGGAGGACTAGAGGAGGACTAGAGGACTAGAGGACTAAATGAGGACTAGAGGAGGACTAGAGGAGGACCAGAGGACTAGAGGACTAAATGAGGACTAAATGAGGACTAGAGGAGGACTAGAGGAGGACTAGCTGACAGGTAGTTGACCCTTGACCCACTAGAAGGTGAAAACAAAAGGAACTCTTTCTATATTCATGAAGTGATTCATGTTTAATCCTCAGATTTAAGTTTTAACGCTGAATTAATGTTTCTGAATGAAAGAGTTAAACACTTATACTGCAGGAGTACTTTAAGAGATACAATACTCTGTTACACTGGAGGTACTAGTACCACGATGTATACATACTCTGTTACACTGGAGGTACTAGTACCACGATGTATACATACTCTGTTACACTGGAGGTACTAGTACCACGATGTATACATACTCTGTTACACTGGAGGTACTAGTACCACCATGTATACATACTCTGTTACACTGGAGGTACTAGTACCACGATGTATACATACTCTGTTACACTGGAGGTACTAGTACCACGATGTATACATACTCTGTTACACTGGAGGTACTAGTACCACGATGTATACATACTCTGTTACACTGGAGGTACTAGTACCACCATGTATACATACTCTGCTACACTGAAGGTACTAGTACCACCATGTATACATACTCTGTTACACTGGAGGTACTAGTACCACCATGTATACATACTCTGTTACACTGGAGGTACTAGTACCACCATGTATACATACTCTGTTACACTGGAGGTACTAGTACCACAATGTATACATACTCTGTTACACTGGAGGTTCTAGTACCACCATGTATACATACTCTGCTACACTGAAGGTACTAGTACCACCATGTATACATACTCTGCTACACTGAAGGTACTAGTACCACCATGTATACATACTCTGCTACACTGAAGGTACTAGTACCACCATGTATACATACTCTGCTACACTGAAGGTACTAGTACCACCATGTATACATACTCTGCTACACTGAAGGTACTAGTACCACCATGTATACATACTCTGCTACACTGAAGGTACTAGTACCACCATGTATACATACTCTGCTACACTGAAGGTACTAGTACCACCATGTATACATACTCTGCTACACTGAAGGTACTAGTACCACCATGTAT
>NC_136599.1:1616658-1624158 GCF_910589615.1 Taurulus bubalis
CCTCTCCTCCTCCATCCCTCCATCCTCTCCTCCTCTCTCTGTCCACCATGCTCCCCTCTTCCTCTCCTCTGCTCCTCCTCCTCTCCCTCCTCCTCCTCTCCTCCCCCCTCCTCTCTGCCCCGGCTGCTCCCCCTCCCCCCTCGTCGGGCCGGGTGGTGTACCGGGCCTTCGACTCCTCCCTCACTCACCTGACCGTCCACCGGAGGACAGGTGAGGTGTTCCTCGGCGCCGTCAACCGAGTGCTGAAGCTGTCGGCCAATCTGACGGAGCTGAGGAGTCACATGACCGGCCCGGTGGAGGACAACGCCAAGTGTTACCCTCCGCCCAGCGTCAGGGCCTGTGCTCACAGGTGAGTCCACACCTGTCTGTCTGCACCTGTCTGTCTACACCTGTCTGTATTCACCTGTCTGTTGTCTGTGTACACCTGTCTGTGTACACCTGTCTGTGTACACCTGTCTGTCTGCTCCTGTCTGTATTCACCTGTCTGTTGTCTGTCTGCACCTGTCTGTATTCACCTGTCTGTCTGCACCTGTTTGTTTGCACCTGTCTGTCTGCACCTGTCTGTATTCACCTGTCTGTTGTCTGTCTACACCTGTCTGTTGTCTGTCTACACCTGTCTGTCTTCATCTGTCTGTCTGCACCTGTCTGTCTGCACCTGTCTGTCTGCACCTGTCTGTATTCACCTGTCTGTCTGCACCTGTCTGTCTGCACCTGTCTGTCTGCACCTGTCTGTATTTACCTGTCTGTTGTCTGTCTACACCTGTCTGTTGTCTGCCTGCACCTGTCTGTGTACACCTGTCTGTTGTCTGTCTACACCTGTCTGTTGTCTGTCTACACCTGTCTGTGTACACCTGTCTGTATTCATCTGTCTGTTGTCTGTCTGCACCTGTCTTTATTCACCTGTCTGTTGTCTGTCTACACCTGTCTGTTGTCTGCCTGCACCTGTCTGTGTACACCTGTCTGTTGTCTGTATTCACCTGTCTGTTGTCTGTCTACACCTGTCTGTGTACACCTGTCTGTATTCATCTGTCTGTTGTCTGTCTGCACCTGTCTTTATTCACCTGTCTGTTGTCTGTCTGCACCTGTCTGTATTAACCTGTCTGTGTACACCTGTCTGTCCACACCTGTCTGTATTCACCTGTCTGTGTACACCTGTCTGTCCGCACCTGTCTGTCCGCACCTGTCTGTATTCACCTGTCTGTGTACACCTGTCTGTCTGCACCTGTCTGTATTCACCTGTCTGTGTACACCTGTCTGTCCACACCTGTCTGTATTCACCTGTCTGTGTACACCTGTCTGTCCGCACCTGTCTGTCCGCACCTGTCTGTATTCACCTGTCTGTGTACACCTGTCTGTCTGCACCTGTCTGTATTCACCTGTCTGTGTACACCTGTCTGTCCACACCTGTCTGTATTCACCTGTCTGTCTGCACCTGTTTGTTTGCACCTGTCTGTTTGCACCTGTCTGTATTCACCTGTCTGTTGTCTGTCTACACCTGTCTGTTGTCTGTCTACACCTGTCTGTATTCACCTGTCTGTTGTCTGTCTACACCTGTCTGTATTCACCTGTCTGTTGTCTGTCTACACCTGTCTGTATTCACCTGTCTGTTGTCTGTCTACACCTGTTTGTTGTCTGCCTGCACCTGTCTGTTGTCTGTCTACACCTGTCTGTCTTCATCTGTCTGTCTCTCACCTGTCTAACGCCCCACCTGCCTGTCTGTCTCTGCCTCAGACTGGACTCGTCGGACAACGTGAATAAGCTCTTACTGGTGGATTATACTGGGAACCGACTGGTTGCGTGCGGGTCCATCTGGCAGGGCGTCTGTCAGTTCCTACGACTGGAGGATCTCTTCAAACTGGGAGAGCCGCATCACCGCAAAGAGCACTACCTGTCTGGAGCCAGAGAGGCTGATGGGATGGCAGGTAAGCTGGGGGGCGGAGTCAGACTCACCTGAACAGGTAGAGCATGACAGACTGCGTTTGATGGACAGTTCTAAAAGGACCTTCAAACCAGCAGTTAGCAAAGCCCGTTTTATAGAATCATCCAGCTAATGCTAACCCATGCTAACAGTAAATGCAGCTGACCGTTTACTAGCTAACGAGCTAACGGCTGGCGGGCTCATGTTAGTTCTGGGTTGTCCTCTCCAGAGTCTAGACGGTCCAACATGTACATCTGTTGTTGGAAGGAGTATTTCTTGGTGGAGCTAAGCTAGCAGTTTCCCCCTGCCTCCAGCCTTTGTGCTAAGCTAAGCTAGGCTAAACACTTCCTGTTACTGAGCTTATGGTGACGACATAGAAATATGATCAACTTCAGTAATTTTGACTGTAAATTACAAAAAAAAACAATACACATAAAATATGACTCGGCTAAATATTGAGAGTTTTTAGTGAATATTTATTCATGTTGTGGGAAGACGAAGAAGAAATTAATATCCAAAGACTTTCAGCAGATTGTGTGCTGTGAGCTGCCGTTCTTCTTCTTCTTTGTTCCTGACGAGCAGAACATCTGTCAGACGCGTTTTACTGTAACTCAGTTTGAATGAAGCTGCTGACTAAACACAGCAGATGATTGACAACAACAACAACAACATCGTCTCAGGAACGTCTCTGCTCTGTCGGCTTCTCTCGTCACGTCACTTAAACATGAGTTCATCTCATGAATATGAGACTTGATCTCATGAGGATGAGTTCTGGATATTACTAGATATGAGGTATTAGTACGAGAACAAGCAGTAAAAGTACCTCTTAACAACTGCAACCAGGACTTTAAAACCCTTCAGTAACCCTTTGGACACAATATTAACGAGGTTATTGTATCGATTGTTCCCGTTCTGCTAGCTGTTTACGAGCTAACAAGCTAACGAGCTCAGGTTCGTTCTGGGTGATCCTCTCCAGAGTATAGACGGGTCCAGCATGTGTTTATTCATAGTTTATACTGGAATATAAATGTAATAATGAGACAATGTGCTTATCGTTAGCGATTCGTCTTTGCAGCTATTTGACGACCAACAACTATAAAAATCAAAAGTCCGGCTCTTATCGGCTAACGTTTACTACTTTACAATAGCTAATGCTACTTTACCAAAGCTAGCCAGGGCTAATGGTAATACCTGGGATGGTACAAGCTAATCTTGTAGCATGTCTACCACCGTACCCACACGGCTATATAACTCCAGGGTGTGGTTAGCCTAGCTTAGCACAAAGACCTTTAGCTTAGCTCATAACATGATTGATAGCTTCTTAGCTAACAATCTAAATCTGACAGCTTTGAATTTGTATGAATTATAAACAATAAACGTATCAATAAGGTCGAGAAATCAATGCCGGAAATGTTTTATTTACTTCCTGGGTGTTCATGAAGAAGAGACCTGTCAATCATCTACTCTTCCTCCTTCTTCCTCCTCCTCCTCCCCCTCCTCCCCCTCCTCAGGCGTGGTCGTGGGCGAGGACGACTGGACGGCCGACCCGAAGAGGAAGAAGCCGATGAAGGGCGGCAGCCGGCTCTTCATCGGCGCCGCCATCGACGGGAAGTCGGAGTACTTCCCGACGCTGTCCAGCAGGAAGCTGGTGGCGGACGAGGAGAGCGTGAACATGTTCTCGCTCGTCTACCAGGACGAGTTTGTGTCGTCGCAGATCAAGATCCCGTCGGACACGCTGTCGCTCTACCCGGCCTTCGACATCTACTACGTGTACGGCTTCTCCAGCCGCTCCTACGTCTACTTCCTGACGCTGCAGCTGGACACGCAGCTCACGCAGATGGACGCCGGCGGGGAGAAGTTCTTCACCTCCAAGATCGTGCGCATGTGCTCCAACGACACGGAGTTCTACTCTTACGTGGAGTTCCCTCTGGGCTGCACCAAGGACGGCGTGGAGTACCGCCTGGTCCAGGCCGCCTACAGGCAGAAACCGGGGCGGCGCCTGGCCCACGCACTCGGCCTGTCGGAGGACGACGACGTCCTGTTTGTCGTCTTCTCTCAGGTGAGTGGGGGAGGGAGAGGGAGAGGGATGGAGGGAGAGAGAGAGGGGAGAGAGAGAGGGGGGGAGGGAGGGAGGGAGAGGGGGAGAGAGGGAGGGAGAGAGAGAGAGGGGAGAGGGGGGGAGGGGGAGAGGGGGGGGAGAGAGAGAGAGGGGGGAGAGAGGGAGGGAGAGGGAGAGAGGGAGGGAAGGAGGGGGAGAAAGAGAGAGAGAGAGACAGACACTTCTATTCCTGTCTTTCTTTTTCGATATTTTTAGTTTCGTCGTCTTCTGTCATTACATTATTTTTCTTCGTTTGTCTTTATTTATATAATCTACGTATATCCCTCTGTGTCTGTTGTCTTCTACCTGTGACATCACTTCCTGCCCCATGTGCCCATGTGGCCTCACTTCCTGTCCCCATGTGACAGTACTTCCTGTCCCCTTGGTGACATCACTTCCTGTCCCATGTGTCCTCACTTCCTGTCCCCATGTGACAGTACTTCCTGTCCCCTTGGTGGCATCACTTCCTGTCCCATGTGTCCTCACTTCCTGTCCTCATGTGACAGTACTTCCTGTCCCCTTGGTGACATCACTTCCTGTCCCATGTGTCCTCACTTCCTGTCCCCATGTGACAGTACTTCCTGTCCCCTTGGTGGCATCACTTCCTGTCCCGTGTGTCCTCACTTCCTGTCCTCATGTGACAGTACTTCCTGTCCCGTGTGTCCTCACTTCCTGTCCTCATGTGACAGTACTTCCTGTCCTCATGTGACAGTACTTCCTGTCCCCATGTGACAGTACTTCCTGTCCCCTTGGTGACATCACTTCCTGTCCCGTGTGTCCTCACTTCCTGTCCCCATGTGACAGTACTTCCTGTCCTCATGTGACAGTACTTCCTGTCCCGTGTGTCCTCAGGGCCAGAAGAACCGGTCCAACCCCCCCAGGGAGACGGTCCTGTGTCTGTTCACGCTGCAGCACATCAACCTGGCCATGAGGGAGCGCATCAGGTCCTGCTACCGGGGGGAGGGGCGCCTGTCCTTACCCTGGCTCCTGAACAAGGAGCTGCCCTGCATCCACACGGTACTAAAAAAAATAAAATACATCATTTTTTTCTTCCCTGGCATATATTTTTGATTTATATTCTGTTGTTAACTTGCTGTTGCTCCAGAGTGTTATATTGTTCTGATAACATTACTTTCAAATAAAAGGTGCAATACACTTCATTCAATTTGCCGAGATATGCCGAGAGATACAAGTGTGTGTACACGTGGAGACGCGACCTCGAACTCAAAGAATCAGCTCATTTCTGTTTCAGAGTTTCCACCATGTCCCTAACCCGCTAATGACAGGGTGTGTGTGTGTGTGTGTGTGTGTGTGTGTGTGTGTGTGTGTGTGTGTGTGTGTGTGTGTGTGTGTGTGTGTGTGTGTGTGTGTGTGTGTGTGTGTGTGTGTGTGTGTGTGTGCTCCCTGTTTGTCTTCACACAGAAACACGAGATGCTCAAGGCCGCCGAACGTTTAAATCATTAGTATAACTATAACTATGTATATACATAGTTATAAGTATATATATATATATATATATATATATATATATATACTTATAACTATATATATACATAGTTATAAGTATATATATATATATTATATATATATATATATATATATATATATATATATATATATATATATAGTTATAACTATGTATATAATATATATATGTGTGTATATATATATATATATATATATATATATATATATATATATATAGATAGATAGATAGTTATACTAAATATATAATGTTCTATTTATTTCTCCAGGATAGTTTTTACGTCAGAATATTAGCTTTCTGTGTTTCATTGGGAACGTTATGATGACATCATCACTGTTGTTGACTAACCCCTCTTCTTCCTCTTCCTCCTCTTCCTCCTCCTCCTCCTCCTCTCCTCAGCCTAAGCAGATAGGAGATGATTTCTGTGGTCTGGTCCTGAACCAGCCTCTGGGCGGCCTCCGGGTGATCGAGGGCAGCCCTCTGTACGAGGACCGGAGCGAGGGCATGGGCGCCGTGGCGGCCTACACGTACGGCGAGCACACCGTGGTGTTCGTGGGCACGCGCAGCGGCCAGCTGAAGAAGGTGGGTGCAGGCCGCCGGCTCGATTCCCGCTGAGCGGTGTTGGGGAACGTTGAAGTGTGTTTGTGTGTTTCTATTCACCTGGAGAGGAAGCAGCTGCTCCTTCTGGAGCGGCTTCCTGTTCCAGCGTCGGCCATCTTGTTTGTCTGGAGGCTTAAGGGTTAAACTCTGTGGACGGGCTGGGGGTTAGTTCTTTTTGGACTCCTGGATTTCTGTTGCATAAGAACACAACCTGGTCCTCTCCTGGTAGCCCCGCCCCTGAATGCTGGTTCGTACTTCAGTGTATTGATCCGTTATCGGCTGCTCTCCGTCCTGATAAAAGCCTCCCAGTGTTCCTGACTGGGACACTACATTTCATTTAATTTAGCTGACACACCAAAGCGACTTACATGTTTGCTCTCTACACCGTAGACACAGCAACAGTTAGGGGTTAAGTGTCAAGGACACAACGACATGGACTAGCAGAGCCAGGGCGCAAACCACCAACCCTCTGATTGAAAGACAGGCATGCTAACCACTTAGCCACAGTGGGACGCTGTGATTGGCTCTCAGTGGGATGAGAGCTCTGACTCTAATGAATTTAATTAAGGAGAAGATGGTAATTTGGTAAATTGGCTAAAAACAGAAACACAGAAGTCTTTTATTCAGACGGCTCAACTCTTTACTCTCAACCTTTAACTGGTTATCAGAGACAGACAGGCAGACAGACAGTTGAAGCATAGACAGAGGAGTCGCCCCCTGGTGGTCAGGAGAGAGAATGCAGCTTTAACACATGAAGCATAGACTTCTATACAACCAGAGGAGTCGCCCCCTGGTGGTCAGGAGAGAGAATGCAGCTTTAACACATGAAGTATAGACTTCTATACAACCAGAGGAGTTGCCCCCTGGTGGTCAGGAGAGAGAATGCAGCTTTAACACATGAAGCATAGACTTCTATACAACCAGAGGAGTCGCCCCCTGGTGGTCAGGAGAGAGAATGCAGCTTTAACACATGAAGCATAGACTTCTATACAACCAGAGGAGTCACCCCTTGTGGCCATAGAGAGAATGCAGCTTTAATACATGCAGATAGACTTCATTAATAGAAGCAGAGTTCTTTAGAGGTGCTGCTCTGTGGTTTTATGACAGATGTAGGCTAACTAGCTAAGCTAACGTCCCGCTCTGTATCAGCCCACAGACGTAAAAGTCTTCAACACTGAAGTTGTTTTAGTGCCTGGGTTTCACTGGGAATTGAACCTGTGACCCCCCGCTCTCTGAAGCAGGAGGAGCCCATAACTCAGACTGGAGACGCTCCAGGCCTGATTCACTTCACGGGACTCTGATAGAAACAACAACAAGTCGTCACTCAAACCCTCTGTTGACTCTCTCTCTCTCTCTCTCTCTCTCTCTCTCTCTCTCTCTCTCTCTCTCTCTCTCTCT
>NC_136599.1:1629158-1639158 GCF_910589615.1 Taurulus bubalis
GTTAAACCTAACAGAGTAGTTTAGTTATTTAAACCTAACAGAGTAGTTTAGTTATTTAAACCTAACAGAGTAGTTTAGTGAGTTAAACCTAACAGAGTAGTTTAGTTAAACCTAACAGAGTAGTTTAGTTATTTAAACCTAACTGAGTAGTTTAGTTAGTTAAACCTAGCTGAGTAGTTTAGTTAAACCTAACAGAGTAGTTTAGTTATTTAAACATAGCTGAGTAGTTTAGTTATTTAAACCTAACAGAGTAGTTTAGTTAAACCTAACAGAGTAGTTTAGTTATTTAAACATAGCTGAGTAGTTTAGTTGTTTAAACCTAACAGAGTAGTTTAGTTATTTAAACCTAACAGAGTAGTTTAGTTAAACCTAACAGAGTAGTTTAGTTATTTAAACATTGCTGAGTAGTTTAGTTGTTTAAACCTAACTGAGTAGTTTAGTTGTTTAAACCTAACTGAGTAGTTTAGTTAGTTAAACCTAGCTGAGTAGTTTAGTTAGTTAAACCTAACTGAGTAGTTTAGTTGTTTAAACCTAACAGAGTAGTTTACTTATTTAAACATAGCTGAGTAGTTTAGTTGTTTAAACCTAGCTGAGTAGTTTAGTTGTTTAAACCTAACAGAGTAGTTTACTTATTTAAACATAGCTGAGTAGTTTAGTTGTTTAAACCTAACTGAGTAGTTTAGTTATTTAAACCTAACTGAGTAGTTTAGTTGTTTAAACCTAACTGAGTAGTTTAGTTATTTAAACCTAACTGAGTAGTTTAGTTAGTTAAACCTAGCTGAGTAGTTTAGTTAGTTAAACCTAACTGAGTAGTTTAGTTGTTTAAACCTAACAGAGTAGTTTACTTATTTAAACATAGCTGAGTAGCTTAGTTGTCTAAACATAACTAACGTGACGATGGCTCAGAGGTTGTCACGGTAGTATCAAAGGAAGTGCTAGCGATGCTAACAGCGGCTAACGTAACTCTGCTCCAGCGGCTGGGGAGCAGCTCAGACTCTCATGGAGTCCATGTGTCCGTCTCAAAGTCCCCGTGTCCCGGAACTTCTCCGTGCGGTCGCTGGGAGGAAAGACGTTGTTAAACTGGTTTACAGGAAGATTGATACGAGTGTCAGGTTAAAGACGCAGAAATAATGATACAGCACTTATCACAAAAGATATTTATAAGTCTGCTCCGGATGGATTTTAAATAAAAGAGTTGTTTAGTCTCTTTTTCTTCTATTTGATCTGTGTGTGTGTGTGTGTGTGTGTGTGTGTGTGTGTGTGTGTGTGTGTGTGTGTGTGTGTGTGTTGGCTGCTAATGTTAGCGTTAGTGCGGGTTTCAACCTGCCAGAGAGCAGAGTAATGATTTACTCTGTTTACCTAACTGTTTGACCTCCGTGTGTGTGTGTGTGTGTTTGTGTGTGTGTGTGTGTTTGTGTGTGTGTGTGTGTTTCCTGTAATTATTTAATGCAGGGGCTCGTAACTCTCTGTGTGGTTCAGCTGCCACAGTAATAAATGCAGGTGTTTAGGAGGCACCTCTAAACACCTGGGACGTGTGTGTGTGTGTGTGTGTGTGTGTGTGTGTGTGTGTGTGTGTGTGTGTGTGTGTGTGTGTGTGTGTGTGGGTTTCTCTGTTTTGAAAAGAGTGGTCGTAGATTGAACCGTGGCTTTTTCAGGAAAAACTCAAAATAAACCAAGACGTGGTTTGTGTTTTTAACTCTGTGTGTGTGTGTGTTATATATGTGTGTGTTTATATATTTGTGTGTGTTTATATATGTGTGTGTGTGTGTGTGCATCAGGGCTCACCTTGGGAAATGACTTCATCTCTCTCTTTGTCTCTCTCCTTATTGACCGTGTTTTACAGCGAGGACAATAAAGTTTGTCCCAAAGGACATGTTGAGCCTGACGTCACACACACACACACACACACACAGAGACACACACACACACACACACACACACACACACACACAGACACACACACTAGTAAAACTGTGTGTGGTCTAAATGAAAAGTGAGCGAGTGTGTCGGCTTCCTCTCTCTCTTTTATGGTTCGTCTACAAAATATTCTGTGTGTGTGTGTGTGTGTGTGTGTGTGTGTGTGTGTGTGTGTGTGTGTGTGTGTGTGTGTGTGTGTGTGTGTGCAGCCACACCCAGTCTAAATCTGAACATGGTTAGACTTCTGAAAAACAACACTTGTAAGTGATATTTTTATTTTCCAGGGTGGTGAAGTCCCGCCCTCCTCGGCCTCTGATTGGCTCACTCTGATGTTCTTAACCAATCCCTGTCCTCCTGTCCGAACCCAACGAGTATCAGCCAATCAGAGGCAGCGTTGGGCCTGTGTGGAAAAATATCCTTCTAGAGCTTTCAGTCGAACTTCATGGTCTTCTTTAAGGTTCACAGTTCTTTACATTTACTGGGAGGAGGGAGGAGGAGGAGGAGGAAGGAGGAGAGAAGAAGGAGGAAGGAAGGAAGGAGGAGAGTGGAGGAGAGAAGGAGGAGGAAGTGGAGGAGAGGAGAGAAGGGAGGAGGAGAGAAGAGGAGAAGGGAGGAGGAGAGAAGGGAGGAGGAGGAGGAGGAGGAGGAGGAGAGAAGAGAAGAGAAGGGAGGAGGAGAGAAGAGGAGAAGGGAGGAGGAGAGAAGGAGGAGGAAGTGGAGGAGAGAAGGGAGGAGGAGAGAAGAGGAGAAGGGAGGAGGAGGAGTGAGAAAAGGAGAGAAGGGGAGAGGAGAGGAGAAGGGAGGAGGAGAGAAGGGAGGAAGAGGAGGAGGAGGAGTGAGAAAAGAAGAGAGGAGGAGGAGGAGGAGGAGGAGGAGGAGGAGGAGGAGAGAAGAGAAGGGAGGAGGAGAGAAGAGGAGAAGGGAGGAGGAGAGAAGGAGGAGGAAGTGGAGGAGAGAAGGGAGGAGGAGAGAAGAGGAGAAGGGAGGAGGAGAGAAGGGAGGAGGAGGAGTGAGAAAAGGAGAGAAGGGGAGAGGAGAGGAGAAGGGAGGAGGAGAGAAGGGAGGAAGAGGAGGAGGAGGAGTGAGAAAAGGAGAGAAGAGGAGAAGAGAGGAGGAGGAGGAGAAGGAGGAGAAGGAGGAGTGAGAAAAGGAGAGAAGAGGAGAAGGGGGAGAAAGTGTTGGAGCTTTTATCCACTGAGCACCTGGAACTGGGTCACATTAACAGAAGAGGTCTGTGTGTGTGTGTGTGTGTGTGTGTGTGTGTGTGTGTGTGTGTGTGTGTGTGTGTGTGTGTGTGTGTGTGTGTGTGTGTGTGTGTGTGTGTGTGTGTGTGTGTGTGTGTGTGTGTGTGTGTGTGTGTGTGTGTGTGTTGTTCTCTTCCACACCTTTCCTTCAGTTAATTTCATCACACAAATAAAAGGTTCTGAGTGACGTGGCAGGCTTTTATTGTGAAAAGCCCGTCTTAAATAAGACTAAAAAAGAGTTTGTTATTATGTGATGAAGCTCAAACATACGGAGCGGCACTCGAATGTCTTGTTGCACTCCTTCTGTCGGTCATTGAAGTAACAAACGTGTGCTTTTATTTGTCGGCTCGTTAATTAACGTCACGGATGTTTTTCACTGAAACCCACCGACCCACTTCAGTGTGTGTGTGTGTGTGTGTGTGTGTGTGTGTGTGTGTGTGTGTGTGTGTGTTCGTGTGTCGTTGCCTCGTGTTTCATCACACTCTGATTATCTCCTCCAGATATTAATGAAGTCGTCTGTCTCACCTGGTTCGGTCCTCAGAATGAAGTGTGTTATTAACGCTGCAGACGAGCTGATCACAGATCAGTCAGACGCTTTCAACTGAATCCGTTACTTTCCCAAAGCATTCTGGGAGCTGTAGTTTCAAAAGGTGAACGTGCTCTGGTTGTGTTTCACTTTCTGATAAAACAAAGTAAACTTAACTGGACAGAGATCACACACACAGACACACACAGACAGACAGACACACACACACACACACACACACACACACACACACACACACACACACACACACACACACACACACACACACACACAGTCAGGCTGTGTGGAGAGCAGCAAACACTTTGTCCATGTGAGCAAGCAGACGATTACTGCTGCGCAAATACAGACTGTCAGCTGGCTCAGACCACACACACACACACACACACACACACAGACACACACACACACACACACACACACACACACACACACACACACACACTCACACACAGTGATAGATGTATCAGCAGATATTCTTAGCAGGTGGAGAGTAACGAGCTGACTGGCAGCTCGGAGTTGCTCATCTTACAGCAGCAGTACTCACAGTACTCACAGTACACACAGTACTTACAGTACACACAGTACTCACAGTACTCACAGTACACACAGTACTTATGATATAAAAACACAGTTTAAATAGTAGTGCTACTAGGTTGTAGTACAGTACAACTGGTTGTAGTAGTACTATATTGTAGTACTGGTTGTAGTAATACAGTAGTACTGGTTGTAGTGGTACTATATTGTAGTACTGGTTGTAGTAATACAGTAGTACTGGTTGTAGTGGTACAGTAGTACTGGTTGTAGTAGTAGTAGTACTGGTTGTAGTAGTACAGTGGTACTAGGTTGTTGTACACTAGTACTGGTTGTAGTAGTACAGTAATACTGGTGGTAGTGGTACAGTAGTACTGGTGGTAGTAGTACAGTAGTACTGGTGGTAGTGGTACAGTAGTACTGGTGGTACTAGTACAGTAGTACTGGTTGTAGTAGTACTGGTTGTACTGGTACAGTAGTACTGGTGGTAGTGTACAGTAGTACTGGTGGTACTGGTTGTACTGGTACAGTAGTACTGGTTGTAGTGGTACAGTAGTACTGGTGGTCGTGGTACAGTAGTACTGATTGTACTGGTACAGTAGTGCTGGTTGTAGTGGTACAGTAGTACTGGTACAGTCGTACTGGTACAGTAGTACTGGTTGTAGTAGTACTGGTTGTACTGGTACAGTAGTACTGGTGGTAGTGTACAGTAGTACTGGTGGTACTGGTTGTACTGGTACAGTAGTACTGGTTGTAGTGGTACAGTAGTACTGGTTGTAGTAGTCCAGTAGTACTGGTTGTAGTGGTACAGTAGTACTGGTGGTGCTGGTTGTAGTAGTACTGTAGTACTGGTTGTAGTAGTACAGCAGTACTGGTTGTAATGGTATAGTAGTACTGGTTGTAGTGGTACAGTAGTACTGGTTGTAGTGGTACAGTAGTACCGGTGGTACTGGTTGTAGTGGTACAGTAGTACTGGTACAGTAGTACTAGTTGTACTGGTTCAGTAGTACTGGTGGTACTGGTTGTAGTGGTACAGTAGTACCGGTTGTAGTGGTACAGTAGTACTGGTTGTAGTAGTACAATAGTACTGGTTGTAGTGGTACAGTAGTACTGGTACAGTAGTACTGGTTGTACTGGTACAGTAGTACTGGTGGTACTGGTACAGTAGTACTGGTGGTAGTAGTACTGGTTGTAGTGGTACAGTAGTACTGGTGGTAGTAGTACAGTTGTACTGGTTGTACTGGTACAGTAGTACTGGTTGTACTGGTACAGTAGTACTGGTACAGTCGTACTGGTGGTACTGGTTGTAGTGGTACAGTAGTGCTGGTGGTAGTGGTACAGTAGTACTGGTTGTACTGGTACAGTAGTACTGGTTGTAGTGGTACAGTTGTACTGGTGGTAGTAGTACTGGTTGTGGTGGAACAGTAGTACGGGTTGTAGTAGTACTTGTTGTGGTGGAACAGTAGTACTGGTTGTAGTAGTACAGTAGTACTGGTTGTAGAGGTACAGTAGTACTGGTTGTAGTGGTACAGTAGTACTGGTTGTAGTGGTACAGTAGTACTGGTTGTCGTAGTACAGTAGTACTGGTTGTAGTGGTACAGTAGTACTGGTTGTAGTGGTGCAGTAGTACTGATGGTAGTAGTACAGTAGTACTGGTTGTAGTGGTACAGTAGTACTGGTGGTACTGGTTGTGGTGGTACAGTAGTACTGGTTGTAGTGGTGGTACAGTAGTACTGGTGGTAGTAGTACAGTAGTACTGGTTGTAGTGGTACAGTAGTACTGGTGGTACTGGTTGTGGTGGTACAGTAGTACTGGTGGTAGTGGTACAGTAGTACTGGTGGTACTGGTTGTGGTGGTACAGTAGTACTGGTTGTAGTGGTACAGTAGTACTGGTGGTAGTGGTACAGTAGTACTGGTGGTACTGGTTGTGGTGGTACAGTAGTACTGGTTGTAGTGGTACAGTAGTACTGGTTGTAGTGGTACAGTAGTACTGGTGGTAGTGGTACAGTAGTACTGGTGGTACTGGTTGTGGTGGTACAGTAGTACTGTTTGTAGTGGTGGTACAGTAGTACTGGTTGTAGTGGTGGTACAGTAGTACTGGTGGTAGTAGTACAGTAGTACTGGTTGTAGTGGTACAGCAAGTACTGGTGGTACTGGTTGTGGTGGTACAGTAGTACTGGTGGTAGTGGTACAGTAGTACTGGTGGTACTGGTTGTGGTGGTACAGTAGTACTGGTTGTAGTGGTACAGTAGTACTGGTGGTACTGGTTGTGGTGGTACAGTAGTACTGGTTGTAGTGGTACAGTAGTACTGGTTGTAGTGGTACAGTAGTACTGGTGGTACTGGTTGTGGTGGTACAGTAGTACTGGTGGTAGTGGTACAGTAGTACTGGTTGTAGTGGTACAGTAGTACTGGTGGTACTGGTTGTGCTGGTTGTGCTGGTACAGTAGTACTGGTTGTAGTGGTACAGTAGTACTGGTGGTACTGGTTGTGGTGGAACAGTAGTACTGGTTGTGGTGGTACAGTAGTACTGGTGGTACTGGTTGTGGTGGAACAGTAGTACTGGTTGTGGTGGTACAGTAGTACTGGTGGTACTGGTTGTGGTGGAACCTCTGGCTCCTGTAGAACACAAGGGGCCCAGTATTGATTCCTGAGGTTCTCCTCATGTTTCTGTGGTGAGATCAGGTACTGCGTCTCTCAAGCCACGCTCCCTGTTTCTCCTCTTCCTCCCTCTCTTCCTCCTCTTTCTCTTCCTCTTCGTCCCTCTCTTCTATTTCTCTTCTTCCTCCTCCCTCTCTTCCTTCCTCTCTCCCTCACCCTCTCTTCCTCTTTCTCTTCCTTCTCTTTCTCCTCAACCTCCCTCTCTTCCTCCTCTTCTCTTCCTCCCTCTCTCTCCCTCACCCTCTCTTCCTCTGTCTCTTCCTCCCTCTCTCTCCCTCTCTCTCTCTTCCTCTGTCTAACAGCTGCCCTACATATTGAAGGATAGATTCTGTTGCATCACCACACTGCAGAAAACATGATCCACACACACTCACAGACACACACTCTCACACCCAGACACACACTCTCACACACACTCACAGACACACTCTCACACTCACACACTCTCTCTCACGGATTAATTATTATTCGGTTGCCAAGGAGATGATGGAAGAACGAGCAAATCTGTCAGTTCCCCAAAGAGACTGAAGAGTCTTCACACTTCATCCTGTCTGTCTCTCTCTCTCTGTCTCTCTCTCTCTCTCTCTCTGTCTCTCTCTCTGTCTCTGTCTCTCTCTCTCTCTCTCTCTCTGTCTCTGTCTCTCTCTCTCTCTGTCTCTCTCTCTCTCTGTCTCTGTCTCTCTCTCTCTCTGTCTCTGTCTCTGTCTCTCTCTGTCTCTCTCTGTCTCTCTCTCTCTGTCTCTCTCTCTGTCTCTGTCTCTCTCTCTCTCTCTGTCTCTCTCTCTCTCTCTGTCTCTCTCTGTCTCTCTCTCTGTCTCTCTCTCTCTGTCTCTCTCTCTGTCTCTCTCTCTGTCTCTCTCTCTCTGTCTCTCTCTCTCTCTCTCTCTCTGTCTCTCTCTCTCTCTCTGTCTCTCTCTGTCTCTCTCTCTGTCTCTCTCTCTCTGTCTCTCTCTCTCTCATTATTAACATTCATTATCAGAACCTCTTATCATATTCAGGGTCGGGGGCGCTCTGTGAAGGCAGGTCCACCTGGAAGGTGTCCACTTCATCTCAGGGCTCAAATAATATGTTTATTATCATCATATTATAATAATTGTTATAATTATTATAATAATCATAATTAGAGACGTCTCAGAGGAACTGTCACCTGAGTGCAGGTGAGCTGCAGACAGCAGAAGGGTCAGAGGTCACTGATCTTAACTCTTTGCTGTGACGCTGCAACAGGAAGGACGGACCGCCAAAATAAAAGCCCCGCCATAAAGAACACGTCTGTGATTTTATTATGTCGTTAAATTAATAGAAGGAATGCTGCTTTCAGTGTGTGTGTGTGTGTGTGTGTGTGTGTGTGTGTGTGTGTGTGTGTGTGTGTGTGTGTGTGTGTGTGTGTGCGCCTGGGGGGGTTACAACCATCAGTTGGTGGTCTCAGGGTTGTGTGTGTGTGTGTGTGTGTTGGGGGATGGGGAGGAACTAATAAGCTTAACTCCCCCCCCCCCCCCCCCTCCTGCTTGTTTCACCCTTCGCTGCCCTTCCTCCTCCTCCTCTTCCTCCTCCTCCTCCCTGAGGCTCTGATGGCTGACTGAACAATGTTTAGAGTCTGGAGGAGAGAATTACTATTTAATGTTTATCATTCCATGTTTATTATTTATTGTTTATTATTATTTGATCTGGACTTAATAGAATTATATTAATAGTAATATACAATATAATGATAATTATGAACCTTATGTATTTATATCTCTTTATAGCTCTTCAGTCCTCGTTTGTTTTTAAATGTGATTTATTAAAAAGTCGACTTGACTTCTGAGAGTTAAATCAGATTATTAACGAGAAGATTTCGCAAGAAACGTTGATGGTGAGGCGACTACTGCCGTAAGACGCCACACTATAGTCTCACCGGTAGTGAGATGTGTTGTTGAGGTTATTGAGGAGTCATTTCTGTATTTGTGATGGACTTGAGAGCAGCGACTGCTTCATAGACACAGGTCACTGGTTACCATGGTGATTGGGCAGACGAGCTCTTAAGACTGGGAGTGGATTGTCTACAAAACCATCTTAAACCCGGCTTCAGAGGCAAAAACATGGTCAGATCACCAACATAGTACGATCAACAGAGAGGACAGAAGCAGCGCTGATGGGCTCGTTCTTTTTGTGGAGTTAAAAATGTGAGCGTGAAAAGTGTGGTCAGATTTAACATGGAGTCCAATGGAGCAGTTGACTGACTTCATGTCGCTTTCAGGCTTGCTGACAAAAAAGTAAAAGTCTGTTAGATTCCACGACGCATGTGAACCACAAACACAACATTCCCTACGTTTATCCATCAATGGTGCATGAAGAGTGATCTTTGTGGAACTGAAGGCAACATCAGTTTCTGTTGCTGTCTATCTCTCTCTCTCTCTCTCTCTCTCTCTCTCTCTCTCTCTGAACATTGTAAACTCTGGAACGGTCCGAAAATGTTCCTGAAACTTGAACAATGATTACATGAAAACTGTGCTAGCTATTAAGAAATGCCCAATGGGGCAAATAAACTCCAGACTTTAGTCAACGTTTTAAACTTTAAATCATTTCTTTTAAGTATGGCGAGTCACTTTGGGCACAAAGATGTGTTTTGCTCTCTTCACAGAGAAACCCATTCAAGTCAATGGGACAATTTTTCGCAGTTTTTCGTGTTTTTCTGGGAAACGACCGGTCGAATCTCTTAGAAAAGTCACAGCCATCGATTCCCCATCCGGACGCACGCGCTGATGCATTTTGACGCGTGTGCTGGCAACGCCGCGCGAGGAGATACTCAGTAAAGCTCTGTCTATGGTTATTATTATTATTATTATTATTATTATTAAGCCCGCAGGAGAACATGCAGTACACTGAATGATATCTCCAGCAGAAATACAGACTTTTATTTTAACAAATGAAGTAAACGAGCGAAAAAGAGAAGAGAATTATTCAAACTTAAATCAGCAGATATTACATTTTAAATTTGTATTGTTTCATGAACCATGAACAATGAAGACGACACACCTTAAGGAGGAAGAGGAGGAGGAAGAAGAAGAAGAGGAGGAGGAAGATGAGGAGGAGGAGGAGGAGGAAGAAGAAGAGGAGCAGGA
>NC_136599.1:1644158-1664158 GCF_910589615.1 Taurulus bubalis
TGTTAGCATCGAGCTAACGTGTTGCTCCCTCTTTGTGTTTCAGATCCGTGTGGATGGGATACCCCCGCCGGCCCAGAATGCTTTGCTGTATGAGACGGTGACGGTGACGGAGGGGAAGCCGATCCTCAGAGACATGGTGTTCAGTCCAGACCATCAATACATCTACCTGCTGAGTGACAGACAGGTACACACACACACACACACACACACACACACACACACACACACACACACACACACACACACAACCTGCTCAGTGACAGACAGGTACACACACACACACACAGTCCCCTGGTGATATAGTGATATAGTGATGTTACCAGCCCTCGTATGGATCATAGTCCCCTGGTGATATAGTTATGTTACCAGCCCTTGTATGGATCATAGTCCCCTGGTGATATAGTGATGTTACCAGCCCTTGTATGGATCATAGTCCCCTGGTGATATAGTGATGTTACCAGCCCTCGTATGGATCATAGTCCCCTGGTGATATAGTTATGTTACCAGCCCTTGTATGGATCATAGTCCCCTGGTGATATAGTGATGTTACCAGCCCTTGTATGGATCATAGTCCCCTGGTGATATAGTGATGTTACCAGCCCTCGTATGGATCATAGTCCCCTGGTGATATAGTTATGTTACCAGCCCTCGTATGGATCATAGTCCCCTGGTGATATAGTGATGTTACCAGCCCTCGTATGGATCATAGTCCCCTGGTGATATAGTTATGTTACCAGCCCTTGTATGGATCATAGTCCCCTGGTGATATAGTGATGTTACCAGCCCTTGTATGGATCATAGTCCCCTGGTGATATAGTGATGTTACCAGCCCTTGTATGGATCATAGTCCCCTGGTGATATAGTTATGTTACCAGCCCTCGTATGGATCATAGTCCCCTGGTGATATAGTTATGTTACCAGCCCTTGTATGGATCATAGTCCCCTGGTGATATAGTGATGTTACCAGCCCTTGTATGGATCATAGTCCCCTGGTGATATAGTGATGTTACCAGCCTTTGTATGGATCATAGTCCCCTGGTGATATAGTGATGTTACCAGCCCTTGTATGGATCATAGTCCCCTGGTGATATAGTGATGTTACCAGCCCTTGTATGGATCATATTCCCCTGGTGATATAGTTATGTTACCAGCCTTTGTATGGATCATAGTCCCCTGGTGATATAGTGATGTAGGTGTGTGTATCATCTGCGTAATGATAACACACGTTGTTGTTGTTCATAGTGTGAGCAGTGGCAGCATGTAGATGTGAACAGAAGAGGCCCCAGTATTGAACCTTGGGGAACACCACATGTCATCCTAGTCAGCTCTGATGTGTAATTAACTACCAACACAAAGTATTGTCCTTCTAGTAGGATTCAAACCCAGTTAAGTGCTGCGCCAGAGAGTCCTACCAGACTTCAGTCTGTCTAGTAGTGTGTCATGATCAACCGTGTCGAATGCAGCACTGAGATCCAGTAATACTAAGACTGAAGTTCTTTCACTGTCTGTGTTTAAGTGATGTCGTTGAAAACCTTAACAAGAGCAGTTTCAGTACTGCGGTGCTGACGAAAGACTGGAAGACATCACAACTGTTATTTTTTACTAGTACCTTTACTGTGTGGTACTAGTACCTTTACTGTGTGGTACTAGTACCTTTACTGTGTGGTTCTAGTACCTTTACTGTGTGGTTCTAGTACCTTTATTGTGTGGTACTAGTAACTTTACTGTGTGGTACTAGTACCTTTACTGTGTGGTTCTCGTACCTTTACTGTGGTACTAGTACCTTTACTGTGTGATTCTAGTACCTTTACTGTGGTACTAGTACCTTTACTGTGTGGTTCTCGTACCTTTACTGTGGTACTAGTACCTTTACTGTGTGGTTCTAGTACCTTTACTGTGGTACTAGTACCTTTACTGTGTGGTTCTAGTACCTTTACTGTGTGATTCTAGTACCTTTACTGTGGTACTAGTACCTTTACTGTGTGGTTCTAGTACCTTTACTGTGTGATTCTAGTAACTTACTGTTTTTTGTCAATGTTTATTTAAAAAGAGAAACGACGTCTTTAGGTCTAAGCGTTTGTCCTCCATGCTTCTTAGTGAAATGCATCATGGGTAATGTGCATGGGAAAAGAGAGATCCACAATAAGATGAGCTCGTTTTGTTTAGTTTTTTATATATTTGTATAAATAGTTTTTAGTTTCATGAAATATATATAAATTCATGTTTCTCAGGTGAATCACAAACTGTTAAAGCCGCGTCGTCATCAGAAGGTTCCCCGTGTTCCTTCACGCGTTCTGCTCTCCTCTGGGAGACGATGTATTCTCTGCAGCGACGCTTCGTTTAGCGGCTGCAGAGAATAAACGGCTGAGTGAGAACGGAAAGCGCAGAATCAGCTGTTTTGTGAATGAAGTCTGGCGGAAAGAAACAGCGTCACTGTCTCTTTAAGGAAAACCCCCGATAATGAGGTCAGAGAGGACTGGACTCCCCGTGTGTGTGTGTGTGTGTGTGTGTGTGTGTGTGTGTGTGTGTGTGTGTGTGTGTGTGTGTGTGTGTGTGTGAGAGACAATGAATGTATTCATGTGTGAAAGTCTGAATGAGACGGAGACGGACAGAGTGTCCACTGTGCTTCACTGTGTTTACTGTCTCCCTGCTGCAATGACCTCTCGGTAAAAGATACTACACACACACACACACACACACACACACACACACACACACACACACACACACACACACACACACAGACAGATTCACATACTGACTGACTGTCTGTAAAATCAAGACTAATGTGTTCCACACAGGCCTCAAGCTGTTACTGTCTGAGGAAAACCACCAAACCACACTGAGATAACACACACATGCACACACACACACACACACACACACACACACACACACACACACACACACACACACACACACACACACACATATGAGTAATATGGGACTTGCAATATGGCCATAAAAACAAATAATTAATTTCAAATCAATTAACATATTTGCTTCAATGATGATGAAGAGGCGATCTATTAAATGATATCTGATGTATTGAGTGTGTGTGTGTGTGTGTGTGTGTGTGTGTGTGTGTGTGTGTGTGTGTGTGTGTGTGTGTGTGTCCTCCTTTGTGCTGTGGAGCTCCTTTGTCTATTAAAGGTCACTCAGGATCCTCACTTCCAGGTTCATTCCTGTGTTTTGTGTTTAATACTTTAACGTGTTTAAAACACAGTGCCTGTCTCTTTAAGAGCCCAGTCTGCTCTGCACCTCTGCAGATAGGTGGGCGTGATTTATTCCAATGAGCCTGAATCTGATTGGCTCGTTGAATCACAGTCTAAAAATACAATGTTTGTTTCTTTGTGGGGGTTTTTCCTTCACACCTGGACGTGTGTTTTTGGGCAGATTGTTGTTGTGTTGACACGTTCTTTAACGCGTTGTTGAAAGAGTTCTTTAACGTGTTCTTTAACGAGTTCTTTAACGTGTTATTGAACAAGTTCTTTTACGTGTTCTTTAACGAGTTGTTGAACATGTTATTGAACGAGTTCTTTAACGTGTTATTGAACGAGTTCTTTAACGTGTTCTTTAACGAGTTCTTTTACGTGTTATTGAACGTGTTGTTGAATGTGTTCTTTAACGTGTTATTGAACGTGTTGTTGAATGTGTTCTTTAACGTGTTATTGAACGTGTTGTTGAATGTGTTCTTTAACGTGTTATTGAACGTGTTGTTGAATGTGTTCTTTAACGTGTTATTGAACGTGTTGTTGAATGTGTTCTTTAACGTGTTATTGAACGTGTTGTTGAATGTGTTCTTTAACGTGTTATTGAACGTGTTGTTGAATGTGTTCTTTAACGTGTTATTGAACGTGTTGTTGAATGTGTTCTTTAACGTGTTATTGAACGTGTTCTTTAACGAGTTCTTTAACGTGTAATTGAACGTGTTCTTTAACGTGTTCTTTAACGAGTTCTTTAACGTGTTATTGAATGTGTTCTTTAACGTGTTATTGAATGTGTTCTTTAACGTGTTATTAAAGGAGTTCTTTAACGTGTTATTGAACGTGTTTTTGAATGAGTTCTTTAACGTGTTATTGAACGTGTTATTGAACATGTTCTTGAATGAGGTCTTTAACGTGTTATTGAACGTGTTATTGAATGAGTTATTGAACGAGTTATTCAAGGTGTTGTTGAACGAGTTATTGAACATGTTATTGAACGTGTTATTCAACGTGTTATTGGACGAGTTATTCAACGTGTTGTTGAACGAGTTATTGAACATGTTATTCAACGTGTTATTCAACGTGTTATTCAACGTGTGTCCTCAGGTGAGCAGACTCCCAGTGGAGAGCTGTGAGCAGTACAGCAGCTGCTCCGGCTGTCTGGGCTCCGGAGACCCTCACTGTGGATGGTGCGTCCTCTTCAACAAGTAAGAACCGCTCTGAGCTGCTTGATTTTCAAAATAAAAGTCCTGCTCCTCTCGTGTATTATGTATCTTATCGTGTATATATACGATACACAACACAACATATATATATATGTATATATATATGTTGTGTTGTGTATCGTAAATCATGTATCATACATCGTGTATCGTATATTGTATATCATGTATCGTACATCGTGTATCACATATCCTATTGTATATCGTGTATCCTATCGTACATTGTTTATCGTACATCGTTTATCGTACATCGTGTATCGTACATTGTACATCGTACATCGTGTATCGTATATCCGATTGTACATCGTATATCCTATCGTATATCGTGTATCATACATCGTGTATCGTATATCGTGTATCATACATCGTATATCGTGTATCGTATATTGTGTATCATACATTGTGTATCGTATATTGTGTATCGTATATCGTGTATCATACATCGTATATCGTGTATCATACATCGTGTATCGTATATTGTGTATCGTATATTGTGTATCATTCATCGTATATCGTGTATCATACATCGTGTATCGTGTATCATACATCGTGTATCGTATATTGTGTATCGTATATTGTGTATCATTCATCGTATATTGTGTATCATTCATCGTATATTGTGTATCGTATATTGTGTATCATTCATCGTATATCGTGTATCATACATCGTGTATCGTATATATCGTGTATCATACATCGTATATCGTGTATCATACATCGTGTATCGTATATATCGTGTATCATACATCGTATATCGTATATTGTATATCATACATCGTATATCGTGTATCGTATAGTGTGTATCATACATCGTATACCGTGTATCATACATCGTGTATCGTATATATCGTGTATCATACATCGTATATCGTGTATCATACATCGTATATCGTGTATCGTATAGTGTGTATCATACATCGTATATCGTATATATCGTGTATCATTCATCGTATATCGTGTATATCGTGTATCATTCATCGTATATCGTATATATCGTGTATCATTCATCGTATATCGTATATATCGTGTATCATTCATCGTATATCGTGTATCATACATCGTGTATCGTATATATCGTGTATCATACATCGTATATCGTGTATCATACATCGTGTATCGTATATATCGTGTATCATACATCGTATATCGTATATTGTATATCATACATCGTATATCGTGTATCGTATAGTGTGTATCATACATCGTATACCGTGTATCATACATCGTGTATCGTATATATCGTGTATCATACATCGTATATCGTGTATCATACATCGTATATCGTGTATCGTATAGTGTGTATCATACATCGTATACCGTGTATCATACATCGTGTATCGTATATATCGTGTATCATACATCGTATATCGTATATTGTGTATCATACATCGTATATCGTGTATCGTATAGTGTGTATCATACATCGTATATCGTGTATCATACATCGTGTATCATATATTGTGTATCATACATCGTATATCGTGTATTGTATATTGTGTATCATACATCGTATATCGTGTATCGTATATTGTGTATCATATATCGTATATCGTGTATCGTATATTGTGTATCATACATCGTATATCGTGTATCATACATCGTGTATCGTATATATCGTGTATCATACATTGTATATCGTGTATCATACATCGTATATCGTGTATCATACATCGTATATCGTGTATCATATATTGTGTATCATACATCGTATATCGTGTATCGTATATCGTGTATCATACATCGTATATCGTGTATCGTATATTGTGTATCATACATCGTATATCGTGTATCGTATATTGTGTATCATACATCGTATATCGTGTATCGTATATTGTGTATCATACATCGTATATCGTGTATCGTATATTGTGTATCATGCATCGTATATCGTGTATCGTATATTGTGTATCATACATCGTATATCGTGTATCGTATATTGTGTATCATACATCGTATATCGTGTATCGTATATTGTGTATCATACATCGTATATCGTGTATCGTATATTGTGTATCATACATCGTATATCGTGTATCGTATATTGTGTATCATACATCGTATATCGTGTATCGTATATTGTGTATCATACATCGTATATCGTGTATCGTACATCGTGTATCATACATTGTGTATCGTATATCCTATCAAAATGTTCGGGAGTTAAAACGTTAAAAATGTAATTCAGACTAAAACCAGAAACACATTTCTGTCTGAACACAAAATGGAAATAGTTGTTCACTGTGGAAGAAAAGATGGAGAGAAGGTACAAAGAAAGTGTGTGTGTGTGTGTGTGTGTGTGTGTGTGTGTGTGTGTGTGTGTATGTGTGCCATTTATGGAAACGTTAATGATGCCTTATGGGAAAACACACACACACACAGTCATCAGAAGTGTTTGATGTTGAGTTTCCAGGCAGGTGGAGGAAGTTCCTCTATGGATTAACACCAATTAGCCTCCCCTTCAAAGTAAAAGCCCTGGACTACCAGTGTGTCAGATGTCTGTATGATCTGTTAATATATATATAATATCTAATCTAATCACACATATTGATTATAAAAACATGACTGTGCCTCATCTCAGACTGGAACCTTCTCACTGCAGACGTGTTTCTACTGTAGCTGATTTCAAATCTGGTCCTGAAAGGCATTCTGGGAGATGGAGGAAAGTTCAGTAGATGTAGGAAATCTGACAGGATTTAAAACAAATACAAAATAACAAATGATAATAATATGAAATGAATTAATACAATATCTGTTATTTATTTAAAATGTGAAAAAGTAATTTATTAAAAAATATATAAAATATATAGATTGACAAAATATATATGTAAATTATCACAACATTTAATTATAAAACATTTGAAAAATTTGAAAATATAAAAAATGCAATGACTTAACTAAATAATTGAATAATAAAAATGAATCTAAATAAATATAATGTTGTTTCCCTTTAAGACTCATAAGATCTTAACATGAAAACAGTTATGGATAAAATAATACAATACAAGCAATCATATCATGTAAAAGGAAGATATTTATAGTTTCTATTTAATATGCAGATGAACATGTGAGACTCTTTATTTCCTGCCGCTCTGCTTCCTCTTCCTCCTCTTCCTCCTCCTCCTCCTCCTCTCGTTCTCTTTCAGTCCATCTGTTGTTCATTAGAAGTAAACACATCATTACTGTGGAGCTGCATATGCTGTGTGTGTGTGTGTGTGTGTGTGTGTGTCTGTGTCTGTGTCTATATACACATATGTATATATTTATGTTTAGAAGTACAGAAACAACCCTTTGCTTGACCTTTGCCCCCTGCAGGTGTTCCAGACAGGAGGCCTGTGAGAAGTGGGAGGAGCCTCAGCACTTCAACACCCGGCTGGACCAATGCGTCGACATCTCCGTTACCCCGAGCAACATGTCAGTCACCTCCCCGGCTACACAGGTACACACCTGATGGTGATGAAGATGAAGATGATGATGCACACACACCTGGCTCAGGTGTGACTCTCTCTCTCTCTCTCTCTCTCTAGTTGACCATCCGGGTGCAGAACGTGCCGGCGCTGTCGGGGGGCGTGGCCTGTGTGTTTGAGGACCTGAGTGAAACCACCGGAGACGTGCAGGCCAAAGGTCACGTGACCTGTATGTCTCCTTCACTGAGGGAGCTGCCCACACACACTCAGTCCTATGGTGAGACACACACACACACACACACCCACTCAGTCCTATGGTGAGACACACACACACACACACACCCACTCAGTCCTATGGTGAGACACACACACACACACACTTAGTCCTATGGTGAGACACACACACACACACTCAGTCCTATGGTGAGACACACACACACACACACACTCAGTCCTATGGTGAGACACACACACTTAGTCCTATGGTGAGACACACACACACACACTCAGTCCTATGGTGAGACACACACACTCAGTCCTATGGTGAGACACACACACACACACACTTAGTCCTATGGTGAGACACACACACACACACTCAGTCCTATGGTGAGACACACACACACACACACACTCAGTCCTATGGTGAGACACACACACTTAGTCCTATGGTGAGACACACACACACACACTCAGTCCTATGGTGAGACACACACACTCAGTCCTATGGTGAGACACACACACACACACACACACTCAGTCCTATGGTGAGACACACACACACTTAGTCCTATGGTGAGACACACACACACACACACACACACTCAGTCCTATGGTGAGACACACACACACACACACACCCACTCAGTCCTATGGTGAGACACACACACTCAGTCCTATGGTGAGACACACACACACACACACACACTCAGTCCTATGGTGAGACACACACACACTTAGTCCTATGGTGAGACACACACACACACACACACACACTCAGTCCTATGGTGAGACACACACACACACACACACCCACTCAGTCCTATGGTGAGACACACACACACACACTCAGTCCTATGGTGAGACACACACACACACACTCAGTCCTATGGTGAGACACACACACTTAGTCCTATGGTGAGACACACACACTCAGTCCTATGGTGAGACACACACACTCAGTCCTATGGTGAGACACACACACACACACTTAGTCCTATTGTGAGACACACACACACACTCAGTCCTATGGTGAGACACACACACACACACACACTCAGTCCTATGGTGAGACACACACACACTTAGTCCTATGGTGAGACACACACACACACACACACACACTCAGTCCTATGATGAGACACACACACTCAGTCCTATGGTGAGACACACACACACACACACACTCAGTCCTATGGTGAGACACACACACACTCAGTCCTATGGTGAGACACACACACTCAGTCCTATGGTGAGACACACACACTCAGTCCTATGGTGAGACACACACACACTCAGTCCTATGGTGAGACACACACACTCAGTCCTATGGTGAGACACACACACTCAGTCCTATGGTGAGACACACACACACACACACACACACTCACACCCCGTGTCATGTCTCATGTGTTTCAGGAGAGAAGCGTGTCGTGCAGCTCAGTCTTCGCTCCATTGAGACGGGACTTCAGTTCATCAGCACGGACTTCCTGTTCTACAACTGCTCTGTGCTCGCCTCGTAAGTCTGCTCTGTCTCCTAGGCCGTCTCCTAGGCTGCCTCCTAGGCTGTCTCCTAGGCTGTCTCCTACGCTGCCTCCTAGGCTGCCTCCTACGCTGTCTCCTCCTCTCGCCTCCTACTCTGCCTCCTACGCTGTCTCTTACGCTGCCTCCTACGCTGTCTCCTACACTGTGTCCTCCTCTCGCCTCCTACGCTGTCTCCTACACTGTCTCCTCCTGCTCGCCTCCTACGCTCCTCCTTTCCGCTCCTCTCCTTGTCACCTCTCCCCTTGTCTTACTTCCTCTCCTCTCTCCTGGTCTCCTCTCCTTGTTTCCTCTCCTTGTTTCCTCTCCTCTCTCCTGGTCTCCTCTCCTTGTTTCCTCTGCTCTCTCCTTGTTTCCTTTCCTTGTTTCCTCTCCCCTTGGGGCAGCAGTTTTACGGGGGAACATAATCTGTGTGGCAGGCTCGCTGGTTGCCATGGTAACAGCAGCTCTGAACATTGGACACACACACACAGACACACACACACACAAACACACACACACACACACACACAGCTCCAGTAGGAACCAATGGAACAGGAAGTCAAACGGTATTACGAGACTTTAATATAAATGTGGAAGAAAAACAGTGTTGAAGAAAAGTAATAACTCTCTCGCTCCCTCCCTCTCTCTCCCCTTTCTCTCTCTCCCTCTCCCCTCTCTCTCTCCCTCCCCCCTCCCTCTCTCTCCCCTCTCTCTCTCTCCCTTTCTCCTCTCTCTCCCTCCCCCCCTCCCTCTCTCTCGCTCCCTCCCTCTCTCTCCCCTCTCTACCTCTCCCCTCTCTCTCTCCCCCCCCCCCCTCCCTCTCCCTCTCCCCCCCCCCCTTCTCTCTCCCCCCCCCCTCTCCCTCCCCCCCTCCTTCTCTCCCCCCCTCCCTCTCTCTCTCTCAGGTGTACTTCCTGTGTCAGCAGTGTGTTTCCGTGTCATTGGTGTAAATATCGTCACATCTGCACCAACAACCTGCAGGACTGTTCCTTCCAGGAGGGACGAGTCAGCAGCATGGAGGTACACACACACACACACACAGAGACACACACACACACACACACACAGACACACACACACACACACACACACACACACACAGAGACACACACACACACACACACACGCACACAGAGACACACACACACACGCACACAGAGACACACAGACACACACACACACACACACACACACACACACACACACACACACACACACACACACACACAGAGACCTTATCTTCCATACAACCTTATCTTCCACACCACCTTATCTTCCATACAACCTTATCTTCCACACCACCTTATCTTCCATACACCTTATCTTCAACACCACCTTATCTTCCATACCACCTTATCTTCAACACCACCTTATCTTCAACACCACCTTATCTTCCACATCACCTTATTTTCCATACCACCTTATCTTCAACACCACCTTATCTTCCACACCACCTTATCTTCCATACCACCTTATCTTCCATACCACCTTATCTTCAACACCACCTTATCTTCAACGCCACCTTATCTTCCACACCACCTTATCTTCCATACCACCTTATCTTTAACACCACCTTATCTTCCATACAACCTTATCTTCAACACCACCTTATCTTCCATACCACCTTATCTTCAACACCACCTTATCTTCCATACCACCTTACCTTACACACCACCTTATCTTCCATACCACCTTATCTTACACACCACCTTATCTTACATACCACCTTATCTTCCACACCACCTTATCTTACATACCACAGTATCTTCCACACCACCTTATCTTACATACCATTTATCTTCCACACCACCTTATCTTACATACCACAGTATCTTCCAAACCACCTTATCTTACATACCACCTTATCTTCCACACCACCTTATCTTACATACCACAGTATCTTCCATACCTTATCTTCCATACCTTATCTTCCACACCACCTTATCTTCCATACCCCCTTATCTTTACTCAGTGGTGTGGTGTTGTAAACAGTAAAACCCTCATTAAGTCATTGAGGTGATCACATGGTTCTTAACAGAACTATCAGCTGTTCGTACCTCGTTAGCGAGCAGCGTCGGCTCGTTTGGGCGTCTGCTGACGTGATTGGTGCTCGGTGTCGTTGCAGGGTGACAGTAACAACCTCTGATTGGCTAATTGGTTAATGCAAGATGAATAGCCACTTAATTGACATGAAAGCACCCAATCACAGCAATTAATGTTGATTACCAGGCAATTAGAGAGAGAGAGAGAGAGACAGAGACAGAGACAAACAGAAAGAGGGAGGGTTTTTCAGAATAAAAGTCTCTGAACCAGAGATGTTACAATGTGATTGTCTGAGTTAGAGGGGCGGGGCTTAGGGTACGTGAACTGCAGCTGTCATACAAATACATCATAATACTGGCGTTAGTGTGTATTTATGGCCTATCAATCAAAATGTATAATGATAATAATAACTTATTCATTCTTCACCATCCACTTGTACTAGTGCTACTTCTTCTACTTCTTCTACTACTTCTTCTTCTACTAGTACTACTTCTTCTACTAGTACTACTTCTTCTACTACTTCTACTACTTCTTCTTCTACTAGTACTACTTCTTCTTCTACGTCTTCTTCTTCTTCTTCTACTAGTACTACTTCTTCTACTACTTCTTCTTCTACTAGTACTACTTCTTCTACTAGTACTACTTCTTCTACTTCTTCTTCTTCTACTAGTACTACTTCTTCTACTAGTACTACTTCTTCTACTTCTTCTTCTTCTACTAGTACTACTTCTTCTACTTCTTCTACTACTTCTTCTTCTACTAGTACTACTTCTTCTACTAGTACTACTTCTTCTACTACTTCTTCTTCTACTAGTACTACTTCTTCTACTACTTCTGCTTCTACTAGTACTACTTCTTCTACTAGTACTACTTCTTCTACTAGTACTACTTATTCTACTACTTCTTCTTCTACTAGTACTACTTCTTCTACTAGTACTACTTCTTCTACTACTTCTTCTTCTATTAGTACTACTTCTTCTACTAGTACTACTTCTTCTACTACTTCTTCTTCTACTAGTACTACTTCTTCTACTAGTACTACTTCTTCTACTACTTCTTCTTCTACTAGTACTACTTTTTCTACTAGTACTACTTCTTCTACTTCTTCTACTACTTCTTCTTCTACTAGTACTACTTCTTCTACTTCTTCTACTACTTCTTCTTCTACTTCTTCTACTACTTCTTCTTCTTCTACTACTTCTTCTTCTACTAGTACTACTTCTTCTACTTCTTCTACTACTTCTTCTTCTACTAGTACTTCTTCTTCTACTACTTCTTCTTCTACTAGTACTTCTTCTTCTACTACTTCTTCTTCTACTAGTACTACTTATTCTACTACTTCTTCTTCTACTAGTATTACTTCTTCTACTAGTACTACTTCTTCTACTACTTCTTCTTCTACTAGTACTACTTCTTCTACTACTTCTTCTTCTACTAGTACTACTTCTTCTACTAGTACTACTTATTCTACTACTTCTTCTTCTACTAGTACTACTTCTTCTACTAGTACTACTTCTTCTACTACTTCTTCTTCTACTAGTACTACTTCTTCTACTAGTACTACTTCTTCTACTACTTCTTCTTCTACTAGTACTACTTATTCTACTACTTCTTCTTCTACTAGTATTACTTCTTCTACTAGTACTACTTCTTCTACTACTTCTTCTTCTACTAGTACTACTTCTTCTACTACTTCTTCTTCTACTAGTACTACTTCTTCTACTAGTACTACTTCTTCTACTACTTCTTCTTCTACTAGTACTACTTCTTCTACTACTTCTTCTTCTACTAGTACTACTTCTTCTACTAGTACTTCTTCTTCTACTACTTCTTCTTCTACTAGTACTACTTATTCTACTACTTCTTCTTCTACTAGTATTACTTCTTCTACTAGTACTACTTCTTCTACTACTTCTTCTTCTACTAGTACTACTTCTTCTACTACTTCTTCTTCTACTAGTACTACTTCTTCTACTAGTACTTCTTCTTCTACTACTTCTTCTTCTACTAGTACTACTTATTCTACTACTTCTTCTTCTACTAGTATTACTTCTTCTACTAGTACTACTTCTTCTACTACTTCTTCTTCTACTAGTACTACTTCTTCTACTACTTCTTCTTCTACTAGTACTACTTCTTCTACTAGTACTACTTCTTCTACTACTTCTTCTTCTACTAGTACTACTTCTTCTACTACTTCTTCTTCTACTACTACTTCTTCTTCTACTAGTGCTACTTCTTCTACTAGTACTACTTATTCTACTACTACTTCTTCTACTAGTACTACTTCTTCTACTAGTACTACTTATTCTACTACTTCTTCTACTAGTACTACTTCTTCTACTAGTACTACTTCTTCTACTACTTCTTCTTCTACTAGTACTACTTATTCTACTACTTCTTCTTCTACTAGTATTACTTCTTCTACTAGTACTACTTCTTCTACTACTTCTTCTTCTACTAGTACTACTTCTTCTACTAGTACTACTTCTTCTACTAGTACTTCTTCTTCTACTAGTACTACTTCTTCTACTACTTCTTCTTCTACTAGTACTACTTCTTCTACTACTTCTTCTTCTACTAGTACTACTTCTTCTACTAGTACTACTTCTTCTACTAGTACTACTTCTTCTACTACTTCTTCTTCTACTAGTACTACTTCTTCTACTAGTACTACTTCTTCTACTACTTCTTCTTCTACTAGTACTACTTATTCTACTACTTCTTCTTCTACTAGTATTACTTATTCTACTAGTACTACTTCTTCTACTACTTCTTCTTCTACTAGTACTACTTCTTCTACTACTTCTTCTTCTACTAGTACTACTTCTTCTACTAGTACTACTTCTTCTACTACTTCTTCTTCTACTAGTACTACTTCTTCTACTACTTCTTCTTCTACTAGTACTACTTCTTCTACTAGTACTACTTCTTCTACTACTTCTTCTTCTACTAGTACTACTTCTTCTACTAGTACTACTTGTTCTACTACTTCTTCTTCTACTAGTACTACTTCTTCTACTAGTACTACTTATTCTACTACTTCTTCTTCTACTAGTACTACTTCTTCTACTAGTACTACTTATTCTACTACTTCTTCTTCTACTAGTACTACTTCTTCTACTAGTACTACTTCTTCTACTACTTCTTCTTCTACTAGTACTACTTATTCTACTACTTCTTCTTCTACTAGTATTACTTCTTCTACTAGTACTACTTCTTCTACTACTTCTTCTTCTACTAGTACTACTTCTTCTACTAGTACTACTTCTTCTACTACTTCTTCTTCTACTAGTACTACTTCTTCTACTACTTCTTCTTCTACTAGTACTACTTCTTCTACTAGTACTACTTATTCTACTACTTCTTCTACTAGTACTACTTCTTCTACTAGTACTACTTCTTCTACTACTTCTTCTTCTACTAGTACTACTTCTTCTACTAGTACTACTTCTTCTACTACTTCTTCTTCTACTAGTACTACTTATTCTACTACTTCTTCCTCTACTAGTATTACTTATTCTACTAGTACTACTTCTTCTACTACTTCTTTTTCTACTAGTACTACTTCTTCTACTAGTACTACTTCTTCTACTACTTCTTCTTCTACTAGTACTACTTCTTCTACTACTTCTTCTTCTACTAGTACTACTTCTTCTACTAGTACTACTTCTTCTACTACTTCTTCTTCTACTAGTACTACTTCTTCTACTAGTACTACTTGTTCTACTACTTCTTCTTCTACTAGTACTACTTCTTCTACTAGTACTACTTATTCTACTACTTCTTCTTCTACTAGTACTACTTCTTCTACTAGTACTACTTCTTCTACTAGTACTACTTATTCTACTACTTCTTCTTCTACTAGTACTACTTCTTCTACTAGTACTACTTCTTCTACTACTTCTTCTTCTACTAGTACTACTTATTCTACTACTTCTTCTTCTACTAGTATTACTTCTTCTACTAGTACTACTTCTTCTACTACTTCTTCTTTTACTAGTACTACTTCTTCTACTACTTCTTCTTCTACTAGTACTACTTCTTCTACTAGTACTACTTCTTCTACTACTTCTTCTTCTACTAGTACTACTTCTTCTACTACTTCTTCTTCTACTAGTACTACTTCTTCTACTAGTACTACTTATTCTACTACTTCTTCTACTAGTACTACTTCTTCTACTAGTACTACTTCTTCTACTACTTCTTCTTCTACTTCTTCTTCTTGTGTATTGTCACTGAGTTTCTCTGTAACAGCTGATCTGTTTGCTAAAGAGACTCAAAGCCACAGTTGGTCTTTATCCAAAACACACACACCGTCACTCACACACACCGTCACACACACACACACACACACACTGTCACACACACACACCATCAATCACACACACCGTCACACACACACACCGTCACTCGCACACACCGTCGCACACACCGTCACACACACACACACACCGTCACTCACACACACAAACACACACACCGTCACACACACTGTCACACATACACTGTCTCACACACACACACACACACCGTGTCACGGTCTCCACATGTCGCCGCTGGCGTCCACTGAGCTCTCGTCCACTTCCTGTGGAGCTAATGGTCTTCCTGTCAGTCACAAGGCAATTAATGACCGTGGCGACGCTCATTAATAAAGGTTTCAGCCCACTGAGAGAGTGTGTGTGTGTGTGTGTGTGTGTGTGTGTGTGTGTGTGTGTGTGTGTGTGTGTGTGTGTGTTTCAGTAGCCTCAGGAAGTTCCAAAGCTTGGGTCTGTCACCAGCTGTCCATTACTGAACACACACACACACACACACACACACACACACACACACACACACACACACACACACACTTCTGTCGGTTGTGTGTGTGTGTGTGTGTGTGTGTGTGTGTGTGTCAGTGAGACCAAATACACTCGGGCTGTTTTCAATACATATCTATATTATATTCTAAACAATCCACATTAATAGTATTATTCCCAATCATCAATATCTGTTCTATTAAACTGTATATGTTATTCTCTTATTCATAATTTTTTTTCAAACCCTCATTAATAATTTAATAAACTCTCCAACACTCAAACCACAGGTTCCCAAATTGATTGACGGGTCAGTTAATACGACGGCAGAAACAGAATGAAAGGGTTATTAATAATTTCGGATGTGGCTGCAGTTAAAGCTTCTCTAATCAATAATGGATTCTAATAACATAAAAAAGTCAGTGTCTCACTTCTATGCCGATGACATCATCCTCTATGCCATCGTCTCACGCAGTGTCACTTTATTTACTTATTATATATATATTCTCCAGATCTCTTTTAGTTTTTTTATAGAGGACCACAGCTGACGTTATGATAAATAACTGAACATAAAATAAAGAATGAAATGTAGAAATAAAAGCTGCAAATCAAATGAATTTCAAAAAAAAAAAAAAATATATATATATATATATATATATATATATATATACACACGTATTTATTCAACAAATAACTAATATGTTTCATTATTATCAATGAATGTTATTTATGTATTATGAATATATATTTATTATGTAGTCCTCCATATTTTTATTTTTTTAATGTATGTATTGATAATAAGCATCTTTAGTCCTCCATAAGCTCCTCTAACATACTGAGCTAAAACACGATTGAGGATGAACTCTGTGTGTGCGGTGATGTCATAGTGATGTCATAGTGATGTCATCGTTACCCCTCCCCCTGCAGGGCTGCCCTCAGATCCTGCCCACCTCTGACATCCTGGTCCCGGCGGGTCTGGTGCGGCCCATCACGCTGCGGGCCCGCAACCTGCCGCAGCCGCAGTCGGGCCAGAAGAACTACGAGTGTGTGTTCAGCATCCAGGGGAAGGTGCAGCGCATCCCGGCCGTCCGCTTCAACTCGTCCTGCATCCAGTGCCAGAACACCTCGGTGAGGCACTGCACTACCCAGCATGCACCGCTACACTGCCCAGCATGCACCGCGGGGCCGCAGCTAGCATGGCGTTAGCTTGATGCTTCATTTTAGCTGTCAACATCTTTTTTTTGCAACCAGTGAACAGGAAGTGACTCTGTACTTCAAAGGGTACACACATACAGAGACACATACAGAGACACACACAGACACATACAGAGACACATACAGAGACACACACACAGACACATACAGAGACACATACAGAGACACACACACAGACACATACAGAGACACAGACAGAGACACACACACAGACACATACAGAGACACATACAGAGACACACACACAGACACATACAGAGACACATACAGAGACACACAGAGACACATACAGAGACACACACACAGACACATGCAGAGACACATGCAGAGACACATACAGACACACACAGAGACACACACAGAGACACACACACAGACACATACAGAGACACATGCAGAGACACACACAGAGACACATACAGAGACACACACAGAGACACATACAGAGACACATACAGAGACACATACAGAGACACACACAGACACATACAGAGACACATACAGAGACACACACACAGACACATACAGAGACACATACAGAGACACACACACAGACACATACAGAGACACATACAGAGACACACACACAGACACATACAGAGACACACACACAGACACATACAGAGACACATACAGAGACACACACACAGACACATGCAGAGACACATACAGACACACACAGAGACACATACAGAGACACACACACAGACACATGCAGAGACACATGCAGAGACACATACAGACACACACAGAGACACACACAGAGACACACACACAGACACATACAGAGACACATGCAGAGACACACACAGAGACACATACAGAGACACACACAGAGACACATGCAGAGACACACACAGAGACACACACAGAGACACATACAGAGACACACACAGAGACACATACAGAGACACACACAGAGACACATACAGAGACACATACAGAGACACATGCAGAGACACACACAGAGACACATACAGAGACACATACAGAGACACACACAGAGACACATACAGAGACACATACAGAGACACATGCAGAGACACACACAGAGACACATACAGAGACACATACAGAGACACACACACAGACACATGCAGAGACACATACAGAGACACATACAGAGACACACACAGAGACACATACAGAGACACATACAGAGACACACACAGAGACACATACAGAGACACATACAGAGACACACACACAGACACATGCAGAGACACATACACACACACACAGAGACACATACAGAGACACATACACACACACAGAGACACATACACACACACACACAGAGACACATACAGAGACACATACACACACACACACACAGACACATACAGAGACACATACACACACACACAGAGACACAGACAGAGACACATACACACACACAGAGACACATACACACACACAGAGACACATACACACACACACACACAGACACACACAGAGACACATACACACATACATACAGAGACACACACACAGACACATGCAGAGACACATGCAGAGACACATACAGACACACACAGAGACACACACAGAGACACACACACAGACACATACAGAGACACATACAGAGACACATGCAGAGACACACACAGAGACACATACAGAGACACACACACAGACACATGCAGAGACACATACACACACACACAGAGACACATACAGAGACACATACACACACACACAGACACATACACACACACACACAGAGACACATACAGAGACACATACACACACACAGAGACACATACAGAGACACATACACACACACAGAGACACATACAGAGACACATACACACACACACAGAGACACATACAGAGACACATACACACACACAGAGACACATACACACACACACACAGAGACACATACAGAGACACATACACACACACACAGAGACACATACAGAGACACATGCAGAGACACACACAGAGACACATACAGAGACACACACACAGACACATGCAGAGACACACACAGAGACACATACAGAGACACACACACAGACACATGCAGAGACACATACACACACACACAGAGACACATACAGAGACACATACACACACACAGAGACACATACACACACACACACACACACACAGAGACACATACAGAGACACATACACACACACACAGAGACACATACAGAGACACATACACACACACAGAGACACATACAGAGACACATACACACACACACAGAGACACATACAGAGACACATACACACACACAGAGACACATACAGAGACACATACACACACACAGAGACACATACACACACACACACACACACAGAGACACATACAGAGACACATACACACACACACAGAGACACATACACACACACACA
>NC_136599.1:1676658-1684158 GCF_910589615.1 Taurulus bubalis
ACAAGCAGCTGGTAACACACACACACACACACTTGTATATAAACACACACACACACATACACATATACACACACACACATATACACATATACACACATTACACACATATACACACATAGATATGAAGATGTTTCACTGTGACAAAGAGCGTAATGAAGTTCAGACTCAACTAAACTCTCTCCCTGTCTCTCTCTCTCTCCCTGTCTCTCTCTCCCTGTCTGTCTGCCTCAGACTCTGATGTGCATCCCCCCGGAGGGCGAGGCGGTGACCGAGGTCCCGGTGAAGGTGTTGAACTGTGACACGGTGACTCAGGTGAAGGACAAGCTGCTGGACGCCGTTTACAAAGGGATCCCGTTCTCTCAGAGGCCGCAGGCCGACGACATGGACCTGGGTAACGCTCACTTCCTGTCTCACTGCCTCCTGTCACTTCCTGTCTCACTTCCTGTCTCACTTCCTGTCTCACTTCCTCCTGTCACTTCCTGTCTCACTTCCTCCTGTCACTTCCTGTCTCACTGCCTCCTGTCACTTCCTGTCTCACTTCCTGTCTCACTGCCTCCTGTCACTTACTGTCTCACTTCCTGTCTCTCTTCCTGTCTAACTTACTGTCTCACCTCTCACTTTCCTGTCTCACTTCCTGGCCCTTTTCTTGTCAATTCCTGTCTCACCTCCTCTCACTTTCTCTCACTTCCTGTCTCACCTCTCACTTTCCGGTCTCACTTCCTGTCTTACTTCCTGTCTCACTTCCTGTCTCACCTCCTCTCACTTCCTGTCTCACTTTCTCTCACTTTCTCTCACACCCTGGCTCACTTCCTGTCTCACCTCCTCTCACTTCCTGTCACTTCCTGTCTCACTTCCTGTCTGTCCTGTGACGTCATGTGACTCTGTGTGTTTGTGATGTCAGAGTGGCGTCAAGGTCGACTGACCAGGATCATCCTGCAGGACGAAGACGTGACGACCAAGATAGAGAGCGACTGGAAGAGACTGAACACACTGGCCCACTACCAGGTACACACACACACACACACACACACACACACACACACACACACACGTTCTGTACTTCTGTTCTTGTTTATTCTCGTTATTAATATTTATGATCATAATAATCCTTTAGTGTGTTTTCAGACGCTTTAGAACCGAAAGATAACGATCAATAATCAGCTGATCAATAATCAGCTGATCAATAATCAGCTGATCTGATTGACTGAGTGTCATGTGTTGCTAGGTAACGGACGGCTCCCTGGTGGCGCTGGTCCAGAAGCAGGTCTCTGCTTACAACATCGCCAACTCCTTCACCTTCACCAGATCTCTGAGCAGATACGGTACACACACACACACACACACACACACACACACATACACACACTCACACACACTCATCCTCGTCTCTTCTGTCTTCAGAGTCGTTACTTCGTACGTCCAGCAGTCCCGACAGTCTGAGATCCAGAGCTCCGATGATCACCCCGGACCAGGAGACAGGTACTGCAGTAGTAGTAGTAGTACTAGTGGTGGTATTACTACCGTGTACTGTGTGTACTATGTGTACTGTGTGTACTGTACTGTAGACCTGCTGTGTGCTTTCAGGGACTAAACTGTGGCACCTGGTGAAGAACCACGAGCACAGCGACCAGAGAGAAGGAGACCGAGGCAGCAAGATGGTGTCTGAGATCTACCTCACCCGACTGCTGGCTACCAAGGTACAGAGCAGGGAGGCCGGTAGCAGGGAGACCGGTAGCAGGGAGACCGGTAGCAGGGAGACCGGTAGCAGTGAGACAGGTAGCAGGGAGACATGGAGCAGGGAGACAGGTAGTAGGGAGGCAGGTAGCAGTGAGACCGGTAGCAGTGAGACATGTAGCATGGAGACATGTAGCAGGGAGACATGGAACAGGGAGACAGGTAGCAGGGAGACATGGAACAGGGAGACATGGAGCAGGGAGACAGGTAGTAGGGAGGCAGGTAGCAGTGAGACCGGTAGCAGTGAGACATGTAGCATGGAGACATGTAGCAGGGAGACATGGAACAGGGAAACAGGTAGCAGGGAGACATGGAACAGGGAGACATGGAGCAGGGAGACAGGTAGTAGGGAGGCAGGTAGCAGTGAGACCGGTAGCAGTGAGACAGGTAGCAGTGAGACATGTAGCATGGAGACATGTAGCAGGGAGACATGGAACAGGGAGACAGGTAGCAGGGAGACATGGAACAGGGAGACATGGAGCTGTGAGACATGTAGTTAATGTGTAACTAGCATGCTAACATGTAGCTCACATGCTAACATCAAGCTAACTTTCTTACACATTAACATGTTGACCTGATTATGGTTCGAGATAAAAAGTCAGAGGATCATCAAAGTTATTATGATGCATCCTGAAGGGAACATGAATAAACAAATTAACATCCATCCAATAGTTGTTGACATAGTTTCACATCCTTTATTTGTTTACGTTAGTTCATTCCTCACAGTGTAATCCATTTATCTTGTAATTATTTTTTAATTTGGCTAAGATATTTAAACCGATGCTTTGGTCCTCCCACCACCAGGGGACGCTGCAGAAGTTTGTGGACGACCTGTTTGAGACAGTATTTAGCACCGCCCACCGGGGCTCTGCCCTCCCATTGGCCATCAAATACATGTTCGACTTCCTGGACGAGCAAGCCGACAAGCGGCAGATCACCGACCCGGACGTCCGACACACCTGGAAGAGCAACTGGTGAGAGACGTTTCTCCCAAGGCGCCTCGACGACAGTTTAAATATTTCATAAATCTTTGTTCTTTTTCTCTGTGTGTGTCTGCAGCCTTCCTCTCAGGTTCTGGGTGAACGTCATTAAGAACCCACAGTTTGTGTTTGACATCCACAAGAGCAGCATCACCGACGCCTGTCTGTCGGTCGTCGCTCAGACCTTCATGGACTCCTGCTCGACGTCCGAACACCGACTGGGCAAAGACTCCCCGTCCAACAAGCTGCTCTACGCTAAAGACATCCCCAACTACAAGAGCTGGGTGGAGAGGTAGCCAACATGTAGCCAACATTCTAACATGTAGCTAACATGTAGCCAACATGTAGTAAACATGTAGCCAGCATGCTAGCATACAGCCAACATGTAGCCAGCATTCTAACATGTAGCCAACATGTAGCCAACATGTAGTAAACATGTAGCCAGCATTCTAACATGTAGCCAACCTGTAGCCAACATGTAGTAAACATGTAGCCAGTATGCTAACATGGAGCCAACATGCAGTAAACATGTAGCCAGTATGCTAACATGGAGCCAACATGTAGTAAACATGGAGCCAACATGTAGTAAACATGTAGCCAGTATGCTAACATGGAGCCAACATGTAGTAAACATGTAGCCAACATGTAGCCAGTATCCTAACATGGAGCTAACATGTAGCCAACATGTAGTAAACATGTAGCCAGTATGCTAACATGGAGCCAACATGCAGTAAACATGTAGCCAGTATGCTAACATGGAGCCAACATGTAGTAAACATGGAGCCAACATGTAGTAAACGTGTAGCCAACATGTAGCCAACATGTAGTAAACATGTAGCCAGCATGCTAACATGTAGCCAACATGTAGACAGTATGCTAATATGTAGCCAACATGTAGTAAACATGCAGCCAGTATGCTGACATGTAACCAACATGTAGCTAACATGTAGCCAACATGCTAACCAATCAATAATTAATAACCTACAATGAGTTCAAGTGTTACAAATAGACTCCTTCAACAAGAAGACCATACCAATACCACTGTGTGTGTGTGTGTGTCAGGTATTACAGGGATATTGCCAAGATGCCCAGCATCAGTGATCAGGACATGGACGCCTACCTGGTAGAGCAGTCCCGTCTGCACGGCACCGAGTTCAACACACTGAGCGCGCTCAGTGAGCTCTACTTCTACATCAACAAGTACAAGGAAGAGGTGAGAGGAGGGTTCAGGTTCCCTTCAGTTACATGATGATGCGTTCAGGTTCCCTTCAGTTACATGATGATGCGTTCAGGTTCCCTTCAGTTACATGATGATGCGTTCAGGTTCCCTTCAGTTACATGATGATGTGTTCAGGTTCCCTTCAGTTACATGATGATGTATTCAGGTTCCCTTCAGTTACATGATGATGTATTCAGGTTCCCTTCAGTTACATGATGATGCGTTCAGGTTCCCTTCAGTTACATGATGATGCGTTCAGGTTCCCTTCAGTTACATGATGATGTATTCAGGTTCCCTTCAGTTACATGATGATGTGTTCAGGTTCCCTTCAGTTACATGATGATGTGTTCAGGTTCCCTTCAGTTACATGATGATGTGTTCAGGTTCCCTTCAGTTACATGATGATGCGTTCAGGTTCCCTTCAGTTACATGATGATGTGTTCAGGTTCCCTTCAGTTACATGATGATGTGTTCAGGTTCCCTTCAGTTACATGATGATGTGTTCAGGTTCCCTTCAGTTACATGATGATGCGTTCAGGTTCCCTTCAGTTACATGATGATGTGTTCAGGTTCCCTTCAGTTACATGATGATGTGTTCAGGTTCCCTTCAGTTACATGATGATGTGTTCAGGTTCCCTTCAGTTACATGATGATGTGTTCAGGTTCCCTTCAGTTACATGATGATGTGTTCAGGTTCCCTTCAGTTACATGATGATGCGTTCAGGTTCCCTTCAGTTACATGATGATGTGTTCAGGTTCCCTTCAGTTACATGATGATGTGTTCAGGTTCCCTTCAGTTACATGATGATGTGTTCAGGTTCCCTTCAGTTACATGATGATGTGTTCAGGTTCCCTTCAGTTACATGATGATGCGTTCAGGTTCCCTTCAGTTACATGATGATGTGTTCAGGTTCCCTTCAGTTACATGATGATGTATTCAGGTTCCCTTCAGTTACATGATGATGCGTTCAGGTTCCCTTCAGTTACATGATGATGTGTTCAGGTTCCCTTCAGTTACATGATGATGTGTTCAGGTTCCCTTCAGTTACATGATGATGTGTTCAGGTTCCCTTCAGTTACATGATGATGTGTTCAGGTCCCCTTCAGTTACATGATGATGCGTTCAGGTTCCCTTCAGTTACATGATGATGCGTTCAGGTTCCCTTCAGTTACATGATGATGTGTTCAGGTTCCCTTCAGTTACATGATGATGTGTTCAGGTTCCCTTCAGTTACATGATGATGTGTTCAGGTTCCCTTCAGTTACATGATGATGCGTTCAGGTTCCCTTCAGTTACATGATGATGTGTTCAGGTTCCCTTCAGTTACATGATGATGTGTTCAGGTTCCCTTCAGTTACATGATGATGTGTTCAGGTTCCCTTCAGTTACATGATGATGCGTTCAGGTTCCCTTCAGTTACATGATGATGCGTTCAGGTTCCCTTCAGTTACATGATGATGTGTTCAGGTTCCCTTCAGTTACATGATGATGTGTTCAGGTTCCCTTCAGTTACATGATGATGCGTTCAGGTTCCCTTCAGTTACATGATGATGCGTTCAGGTTCCCTTCAGTTACATGATGATGTGTTCAGGTTCCCTTCAGTTACATGATGATGTGTTCAGGTTCCCTTCAGTTACATGATGATGCGTTCAGGTTCCCTTCAGTTACATGATGATGTGTTCAGGTTCCCTTCAGTTACATGATGATGTGTTCAGGTTCCCTTCAGTTACATGATGATGCGTTAACATGTAGTTACTGTAAATGTCGTTGGTTCTGTTGTCATTGGCTTCATCCGGCTCGTCTTTCCTCGGCTCTGCAGATCCTGACGGCGTTGGACCGGGACGGGTACTGTCGCAAACACAAGCTGAGGCACAAACTGGAGCAAGCCATCAACCTGATGTCCGGGAGCAGCTGAGAGGAGGCGAGGGACGCATAGACTGATGGGGGGAGGGGGGTGGGCTAAGAAGAAGAATGAGGGAGGGGGGAGTGATGGCCGTGTGTTTCTCTGAACTGTTCAAACAGTCAGCCGAACTGCTCTGCGTTGGAGCCGTCGGCCCTTTAGCGACCGATCCAACAGCCATTTTATCTGCCAGCTGATTGATCGATCTGGAGACCGGTTACCTGGATGGCTGCGACCCCAAACTACCTCCGTCCAGTTGGGTTTGGGGCAGATAATCAGTTTCCAAAGCGGTTTGGGTCCAACGTGGACTGAAGCCAAACAACAAACCTTCAGGATGCATCCGTCGGTTTGGATTCTGATTTAAATCCCCTGCTGGTAGAAGCAGGGATCAGAGCAAAGGGGGGCAAGGAAAGACCTGCAGACGAGGCTCAAGACTGAGTCAGAGTTTACCAACCAATGGACCTGACGTGAGGATGGATCGGTCCAGACTTCAGAGTTCCCGGCTTTATTGGGATCTTTTCAGATGCAAAAGGTCAAAGTCAAGTTTAAGGACTTCTGTTCTGGTCTGAAGGATCGAGACGCTCGTGAACCGAGGGTCCAAGGAAGGATCTTAAGTATCCGAGGAAGGATCTTAAGTATCCCAGGAAGTACCTTGAGTCTCCCATTAAGGATCTTGAGTGTCCCATCGAAGTCCAGTCGAATCCGGGCCGAATACCAAAAGGTCAAGTCGAGGCTGACCGCGAGACTTTGTCCTCACCTTGAATCCTCCTATGGAAGCATCCGGATTCACTGCAGGAAGTTCAGGTCAAGCTTTAAGGAAGGAAGGAAGTCGGCGAAGGATTCGGGAGGTCGTTTTCAAGCTTTAGCGAACAGAGAAGGAAGCAAAGGAACCGACCGGCTGCCCTCACCTTGAGATCCCTGCTTCACTGAATCCAGGTGGAAGATGGAGACGACTCCACCTCGTCAGGATCTAGAAGTTTCTAAGTTGCTGTATAACCACTCTATGTTTTTTCTCTGGACAATCACTCTGTACCACAGCACACCGAGCCCGATGCCTACCGACCGACCAGTACCTGTGTCCATGAACCCCTCCTCCTTTCTTTTCCTTTCCTTCCATCCTCAACTCCTCAGAAGTTCACCTCCTACTTTGCTTTACCTGACTCTCACTATCGTCCCCTCTCCTTTCCATCCTTGCCAGTTCCCCCTCTACCCCCCCACCTGAGACCTCTCATTGGTCAGTCCTGCTGGCCTCTGGCCCTCCTATTGGCCAGGAAGACTCTTTAGTAACGTACTGCCCGACCAATCAAGACTGTGGAATTCACCAGAATCCTGAATAATTCAACAGAAAGGAATCCAGAATTACGTTTTGAATACATTCCAGCACAGGCAAACGGTGTGTAAACAAGCAGGTTGACTCGCCAACGCTAACGCGGTCCAACCGACATTTCTTCAGGACCAGAACGACCTGGAAAACTTTTTAGGGTTCTGGATTCGGCGCCTTTGCCGCCGGTTGTTTGCTGATCGCTCTCTTGCCGAGCCTTTGCACATCCACCCACACAGCCATGCTTTACAGCGCCATGCTAGCCGTGCCCACGGGGGAAATACTGTGCAGAGCTACAAGCCCAGTGCCATGGAAAGACCGGACCGGATCGCGTCAGAACTGGAC
>NC_136599.1:1689158-1702190 GCF_910589615.1 Taurulus bubalis
CCCTACAGCTGAAAAATGTAAGCTAGATTTTTTAAATTCTTCATAGCTCTTGTCAACACATAACTTTACTCAGGTGGTAGAATGGTTTTGGTGAATGAAAAAAATTGGTTTACCAAAGGTGTTAGGTTCACAAAAGCAGTGGACTATATGAATAAAATGGTAGAAACCAATTTCTTATTATCGTTTGTTGTCTGTCACACCTTTCACCAAATGATAGAAATGGGACTGAGAAAGTACTTCATACTTCAGGAAAAGCTTCATGGGGTGTGTGCAAATGAAAAATGACCATTACAACATTTTTGGTTTTCAAATAAAATAATTATACATTTCATTTAGCTGACACTTTTATCCAAAGCGACTTACAGGTTTGCTCTATACACCGTAGTCACAGCAACAGGGAGCAGTTCAGGGTCTCAAGGACACAACAACATGAACTAGCAGAGCTGGGGCTCAAACCACCAATCCTCTGATTGAAAGTCAGGCATGCTAACCACTGAGCCACAGTCACCCATGTTCAGAAATTAGGGTTAATAAAGACAAAGTCCATCCTCCTCTCTTTGCTAAACAGTTCAATGACGCGGTTGTTCAGTTTATCGTGCGCTTCAGTTCCAGTAACAGCTCCTTCTCGATGGTCATGGACCAGTGAGAACAGTCCAGCCTCCCAGTTGAGTTTCTGGAATAAGTTTTCATGAGTTATAGGGCTGAAAATGTCTGCTCAATAGTGGCAGTCGATATTAGGATCGTCACCACCAAACATGCCCGTAAATCCACCAGCTAGTCCGTTTCTCCTCCTTCAGCCATTGAGTGTTAAAAAACCTCACCAAGCAAAACACTAAACATGTCATGGCTTCTCTTACGTTTCAGCCTGAACTCTTCTTCTACTACTGAGTTCTGCTAGCAGCTAGCTAGCTTTTTGTTGACAGAAGTCACGCTGGCCCTCTGACCAATCACAGCGCATGTTAGTGCTGACGCCACCTCACAGGCGCTGCACGCCAAAGAATACGGCCAGCATGTCAAACTAAAGATCTGATTGGTTGAAGACTATGAAAGTCAACCACAATGTCCCCGTCTACTTTAATCTACAAAGACCATCTAGAAGTGCTCTGCTCCCATAGAGACACAGAGGTGAAATGTGATTGGATAAGAGCTCTCCTTAAAACCAGCTGCACTAGAAGCAGCGCTGCAGGCTGAAGCAGAGCAACAGAGGAAGACAGGAGCTGTGACCTGAGAACATCATTATAATACATGTAGTGTATTTGTGAACAACAATTAAATGATAAAATAGATATAACTTTGTGATTCTGTTTAGGCAGCAGAGAAGACTTACAGGCCCTGACGGCCACCACTGGAATAGTCATTATTGAAAGACAGAAGATCCTCAATAAAAAAGACGTATTGTACCTTTAAATGTCTAAATGTATGAAGAAGTAACAGAAACATCGTTTCAGCTGATTTGTTGCTCGTTGGTCGTTTGGTCTGCTGCCATCAAACGCTGGCAACGGTACAGACTAATTAATGGAGAACAATGATCCCGGCTTCACAGCGCTTATCAGCAACAGAAGAGGCTTCATCATCAGGGAATAGACCAGAGAGAGAGAGAGAGAGAGAGAGATAGAGAGAGAGAGAGAGAGAGATAGAGAGAGAGAGAGAGAGAGAGGGAGAGAGAGAATTGAGGTTTCAACTTGTTTGGACCTTTTTAGCGTTCTAATTTCTTTACTTTTGTTCTCTTGCTGAAGTCGTGAACCCAAACGTTGGAATAATTCTGATTCTGATGTTGGAATGCGACCACATGAATGAATAAATATTTTAATGAATTCAGAGAATATTCATCATTGGACAACAAAAAAAACGAAAAACTGTTTTCAGGGTTCAAGGAAACACGGTGAGTCAAATATGAAAGATGACAATTTAGAGGTGAAGTTTTTGTTTAATGGCCATAATCTAATAATACAGATGATTGCAGTAGATTATAAAATATAAGAATAATGTTATAACGTTCTACAGAAAGGTGTACATTTGGATTACACTGATAGGTTCCCTGCAGGTCAATTGTGTCAATCATATTGGCTGTGACTGCCTCCATTTCCTGTAATTCCTCTGCACTGTATACTGACTCATAAGGAGCTGGTGAATAAACGGGGAGCTCTGCGATATGGTGACAATGAGGGAAGTTCAACATTTCATTTAGCTGACACTTTTATCCAAAGCAACTTACATATACACCATAGACAGAGCAACGTGTCTTGCTCAAGGACAGATCAACATGGACTAGTGGAGCCAGGACTCGAACCACCGATCCTCTGAATGAAAGTCAGGCTTGCTAACCACTGAGCCACAGTCACTTGTTGTTCAGCATGGTATGTTAGAAAAAGAACGTGACCAACAACATCATCAACAAGTCACCAACAACATGACCAACAACATCAACAACATTACCAACAACATCACCAACAACGTGACCAACAACATCATCAACAAGTCACCAACAATGTGACCAACAACATCAACAACATTACCAACAACATCACCAACAACGTGATCAACAACATCATCAACAAGTCACCAACAATGTGACCAACAACATCACCAACAACGTGACCAACAACATCACCAACAACGTGACCAACACCATCATCAACAACGTGACCAACAACATCACCAACAACATGACCAACAACGTCACCAACAACATTACCAACAACATTACCAACAACATCACCAACAACGTCACCAACAACATTACCAACAACATCACCAACAATGTGACCAACAACATCAACCACAACATCAACAACAACGTGACCAACAACGTCACCAACAACATTACCAACAACATCACCAACAAAGTGACCAACAACATCATCAACAAGTCACCAACAACGTGACCAACAACAACGTGACCAACAACATCACCAACAATGTGACCAACAACATCAGCTACAACATCACCAACAACATCACCTACAACGTGACCAACAACATCACCAACAACATCACCAACAACGTCACCAACAACATTACCAACAACATCACCAACAACGTGACCAACATCACCAACAACGTCACCAACAACATCACAAAACAACGTGACCAACAACATTACCAACAACATCAACAACAACGTGACCAACAACGTGACCAACAACGTGACCAACATCATCATCAACAAGTCACCAACAACGTGACCAACAACATCACCAACAACGTGACCAACAACATCACCAACAATGTGACCAACATCATCAACAATGTGACCAACAACATCACCAACAATATCACCAAACAACATGACCAACAACATCATCAACAACGTCACCAAACAACAGGAGCAAAAACATCACAAAGAACGTCCCCAACAACATCACCTACAACGTGACCAACAACATCACCTACAACGTGACCAACAATGTGACCAACAACATCATCAACAAGTCACCAACAACATGACCAACAACATCAACAACATTACCAACAACATCACCAACAACGTGACCAACAACATCATCAACTAGTCACCAACAATGTGACAAACAACATCACCAACAACATTACCAACAACATCACCAACAATGTCACCAACAACATCATCAACAAGTCACCAACAACGTGACCAACAACATCACCAACAACGTGACCAACAACATCATCAACAACGTGACCAACGACATCACCAACAACATGACCAACAACGTCACCAACAACATTACCAACAACATCACCAACAACGTGACCAACAACATTACCAACAACATCACCAACAACGTGACCAACAACATCACCAACAACGTGACCAACAACATTACCAACAACATCACCAACAACATCACCAACAACATCACCAACAACATTATCAACAATTCACCAAGAATGTGACCAACAACATCACCAACAAAGTGACCAACAACATCACCAACAACATGACCAACAACATCACCAACAACGTGACCAACAACATTACCAACAACATCACCAACAACGTGACCAACAACATCACCAACAACATCATCAACAACGTGACCAATAACATCACCAACAATGTCACCAACAACATCACCAACAACGTCACCAACAACATTACCAACAACATCACCAACAACGTGACCAACATCACCAACAACGTGACCAACAACATCATCAACAAGTCACCAACAACGTGACCAACAACATCACCAACAACGTGACCAACAACATCACCAACAACGTGACCAACAATGTGACCAACATCATCACCAACAACGTCACCAACAACATTACCAACAACATCACCAACAACGTGACCAACAACATCATCAACAAGTCACCAACAACGTGACCAACAACATCACCAACAACGTGACCAACAACATCACCAACAATGTGACCAACATCATCAACAATGTGACCAACAACATCACCAACAACATCACCAAACAATGTGACCAACAACATCATCAACAAGTCACCAACAACGTGACCAACAACATCACCAACAACGTGACCAACAACATCATCAACAACGTGACCAACGACATCACCAACAACATGACCAACAACGTCACCAACAACATTACCAACAACATCACCAACAACGTGACCAACAACATTACCAACAACATCACCAACAACATCACCAACAACATTATCAACAATTCACCAACAATGTGACCAACAACATCATCAACAAAGTGACCAACAACATCACCAACAACATTACCAACAACATCACCAACAACGTGACCAACAACATTACCAACAACATCACCAACAACGTGACCAACAACGCCACCAACAACATTATCAACAACATCACCAACAACGTGACCAACAACATCACCAACAATGTGACCAACAACATCACCTACAACATCACCAACAACATCACCTACAACGTGACCAACAACATCACCTACAACGTGACCAACAACATCAACAACAACATCACCAACAACGTGACCAACAACATCACCAACAACATCATCAACAACGTGACCAACAACATCACCAACAACGTCACCAACAACATCACCAACAACGTCACCAACAACATTACCAACAACATCACCAACAACGTCACCAACATCACCAACAACGTGACCAACAACATCATCAACAAGTCACCAACAACGTGACCAACAACATCACCAACAACGTGACCAACAACATCACCAACAACGTGACCAACAATGTGACCAACATCATTACCAACAACGTCACCAACAACATTACCAACAACATCACCAACAACGTGACCAACAACATCATCAACAAGTCACCAACAACGTGACCAACAACGTGACCAACAACATCACCAACAATGTGACCAACATCATCAACAATGTGACCAACAACATCACCAACAACATCACCAAACAACGTGACCAACAACATTATCAACAACGTCACCAAACAACAGGAGCAACAACATCACAAAGAATGTCCCCAACAACATCACCAAACAACGTGACCAACAACATTATCAACAATGTCACCAAACAAAAGGAGCAACAACATCACAAAGAACGTCCCCAACAACATCACCTACAATGTGACCAACAACATCACCTACAACGTGACCAACAACGTGACCAACAACATCACCAACAACATCACCTACAATGTGACCAACAACATCACCAACAACATCACCTACAACATGACCAACAACATCACCAACAACATCAACAACAACAACATCAACAACATCACCAACCAGGAGCAACAACATCACCAGGAATGTCCCAAACAACATCACCAACAACAACATCACCAACAACGTCACCTACACCGTTGCTAACGTCATCAACAACGTCACCAACCAACCACTGTGTGACCAGTATTGTATTCACGTTCTTTAGAAACTTTGTACATCAACATTTTGCCGGAGCACCTACGTCCTCCTGGAGCACAGCTGATGCACCTTCCGTTAACACTTTTTTAATAAGAGGCCAGAAGAAGTGCCTCAGAACCCGGTCATACGATGGCGGCTGCGAGACCGGGGTCTCAGACGGATGGGGAAAAGGTTACAGGTAAATTCTTGCTGCCTTTGTCTGACTTTCCTGTATCTATATCCCGCAGTGACCTAGTGGCGGAGCAGCAGGCTGACCCCTCTATGGAGAGGCTGTTTCGTCAGGTTCGCTCTGAGGCGGAAGTGCTAGCCGGTACAGGGGTTACTTCATTAAGGATTCGGTCTTGGTGAGGAAGTGGGTGCGGTACGGGGAGAGCAAGGACAGAGTTAAGGCCGTTTTGAGGTTGGGGTTGGAGGAAAAAAAAGTGTTAACGGAAGGTGCATCAGCTGTGCTCCAGGAGGACGTAGGTGCTCCGGCCCTCGCCACATCTAGCTTAACATTTTCCCAACAAAAGGAATTATTGTTGTTGCAGCTGGACCATGATAGATTTAAGGTGCAGGCACAGTTGGATAAGGTGTGGTGTCCATGGCAGGAAGCAGAGGGACAGACAAACAGACAGACAGACAAACAGACAGACAGGTAAGCAGACAGACAGGCAGACAAACAGACAGACAGGTAAGCAGACAGACAGGCAGGGGAGCCGTCACAGTGTGTGAGTGAGTGAGAGAGAGAGACACCTGTAGATGTTGAGTGGGCTGGTTAACTGGCAGCGCAGTCTGAGTCAGGGCTTTACACACACACACACACACACACACACACACACACACACACACACACACACACACACACACACACACACAGCCACTCTCCCAAATTAACCGTTAATCATAAACGGTAAAAAAACGGTGAGTCAGGAGTTCCTTCGTCTCTGCTCGAAGCTCAACACTGAGACACACACACACACACACACACACACACACACACACACACACACACACACACACACACACACACACACACACACACACACACACACACAGTAATCATTTCTTCAGTCAGCATGTTTTTATTCTGCTGATGTTTGTGCAGTCGAGAGACTTTTAGATGAAAACATTTCCTCTGTCATGTGATTAAATGGACTTTTTAATAATAATAAGTCGACTCACCTGTTTGATATTTGATATTTGAGTCAGCAGAACTCTTCTTCTTTTCCCGTTAGAATTAGTCAGTTGTGTTTTTATGTTAATTCGTCAGAAGAACATTGAACAACATGAATATCCGTTTACAGAAACATCAGCTGCAGTAAAAAACTACTGTAAATATAATTTTCCCTCCAAGTACAACCAGAAGAGACCAAATAAACTATTATAAATGCAGAATGCAGAAATGTTGGCGGAAAAAAAGTCAATCTTAATTCTTATTGTCACCGTTTAATGATTTCAAGTTACATTTATTTACATTTCTGGAGTCTGAGACGTCCCAGTGGATCAGACTATTCTCTGAGCTTCTAATAGCACGCTGCCTCCAGAGATTAGACTTGACCGAGGCTTGCTGTTCATTAATGAGGATATTTAGGTCAGTGTAAACCACCCGGGCTTCTCCTGTGAGATGACAGTGCCTGTTTCCAAGTGATAGACACGTCCCATCGGACCGAGCTATTCTCAGAGGGTGTCTGTAATGGGAACTGGCAGCAGTAGACACGGGGCAATGGATCAAAACAAAGTCTGCTCTCCAGAGAGTAGACCAGACCAAAACTCACCCACAAGCCTGTGGAAACTTCAAGCTACCAATGAAACAAGTTTAGGTACAGACTAATCTCTGGACGATTCATATCTCCATAATTTTATTTTTATTTTATTAGCCTTTATTTTACCAGGTCGGTACCGTTGAGATACAATGATCTCTTTTCCAAAGGAAGCCTGGCCAAGATAGCAGCATAGACAAAGACACACAGAAATCACGTAAAACAGATAAAAGACATTAAAAGATAAAGCAACAGGACTAAAACTCCGGATTTATACCAAAACAAGAACAAGTGCGGTATGAAGCCGCTCCAATTTCCCTCACGCAAGTCTTAAAAGTTTCGAGGTTGATAAGCTCCTTCAACTTTAAAGGTTTTTGCAATGCGTTCCAAGCAGCAGGTGCAGCGAACTTAAAACAGTGCTTACCAAATTCAGAATGAACTTTGGGTATAATTAATAAATAAAACTCATTGGAACGTAAGCAGTAATTGCTCTGGGATTTAGAGATGTAGTTGCAGAAATAGTGGGGGAGCAGACCCAAGATAGCTTTATAAATAAACATATGCCAGTGTATAAGGCGGCGTGAAAAAAAACAAACAAGATTTGTGACGGAAAAAGAATCCCAGTTTCACTCTTAATTTTTTTCACCAGATTTTCTACATGTGGTTTAAAAGAAAGTCGATCATCAATTAAAATGCCGAGATACTTGTAACAATTCACAAATTCAATTTCATACCCTTGCAATGACAAAATGCTGAGTGGAGATACTGGCACTTTCCTGCCATTGGAAAATATCAACAGTTTGGTTTTGGTGGCATTCAAGACAAGTCTTAGTTCAATGAGCTGATTTCCCACAAGGTTAAAAGCAATTTGTAAGTTGCCAACAGTATATAACTGTGTCATCAGCATAAAAATGAAATTTGGCATTTGGGACGTTACTGCCCAATGTATTTACATAAATAACAAACAGAATCGGGCCCAGAACTGAGCCCTGTGGCACACCAGCAGAGACATTTAGCAGTGTGGTTGAGGTGCCTTCACAACGAACACATTGTTTTCTATTAGATAATTATTAAACCAGCCAACGGCCTGCTCGGATAAACCTATATCAAGCAGGCGTTGCTTCAGAATGGAATGATCCACTGTGTCAAAGGCCTTTGAAAGGTCAACAAAGAGAGCTGTGCAAACTTTCTTTTGATCCAGCCAGTCTATTATATCATTGGTGAGCTTGAGTGAGGCTGTAGTTGTGCTGTGTTGTTTCCCAAAGCCGGATTGATATGGGGAGAGAATGTTGTAAGTATGAAGAAAATCTTTCAACTGATCGTTTACTAGACCTTCAAGGACCTTTGACAGGATGGACAACTTGGAGATGGGTCGATAATTATTCAAGCAAGTAGGGTCCCCCCCCTTTCAGATGGGGAAGGACGTAAGCAACTTTCCAAATTTCAGGAATACAATTTGTGGTGATAGAGAGGTTAAAAAGATATTGGAGCGGTTTGGCAATAAAATCAGTTGCTAACTTTAAGAAATATGGTTCCAAGTGATCTGGGCCTGCAGATTTACTAATATCAAGAGAGCAAAGAGCTCTGCGGACCTCTTCCACTGAAAACAACCTAAAAACAAAGGAATGTTGACCAGCAGAGATATTGCCTAGAGACATGTTTCCAACATCTGGGGCAGAAGACGCAATATTAAGGGCAGGCATAGCAATCGTGGAAGAAGACCGAGAGAATAAGGAACCAGAGGCAGAAAAATGAACATTAAAACAATCAAGTATAGTAGCCCTGTCAGTTACAGTGGTAGCATCATTAACAATACAGGGTGGGAGTTCGTTATGATAATCAGTGGCTGAGATAGATTTGATCACTTTCCAAAATTTTTTAGGGTCGTTTAAGTTTTTCGTTATTGCAGAGAGATAAAAGCTGGACTTAGCTTTTTTAAAAAACCAGTGTATAGGTAATGAATAATGAAACATTACATGAATCCTTGTTGATCCAGAACCTAAATACTCTAATCCAGGACTAATCTGAGATCTGAATATAGTAATCTAAAGTATATGATTCAAGGATAAAATACTCTAATCCAGTAGTAATCTTTCATTACTCAAATTTAAAATGTAAATTTAGAACGAATTTAATCTGGAGAAAATCTGGAGTCTACATATTAGAGTCTAGTCTAAGATTCCAGGACTCATCCACATCCTAAATCCAGGACTAACTCAGTACCTGCACTACATTTAAATCAGGTTTAGGTTGTAAACTCATTTACATGACTCTAACCTAGGACTCTAATCCAGGAGTCTAATCCAGGAGTCTAACCTAGGACTCTAACCCAGGAGTCTAACCTAGGACTCTAACCCAGGACTCTAACCCAGGAGTCTAATCCAGGACTCTAACCTAGGAGTCTAACCCATGACTCTAACCCAGGACTCTAATACAGGTCTCTAATACAGGACTCTAACCTAGGACTCTAATCCAGGACTCTAACCCAGGACTCTAACCCAGGAGTCTAACCCAGGATTTTAACCCAGGACTCTATCCCAGGACTCTAATCCAGGACTCTAACCCAGGACTCTAACCTAGGACTCTAATCCAGGAGACTAATCCAGGACTCTAACCCAGGACGCTAATCCAGGAGACTAATCCAGGACTTTAACCCATGACTCTAACCCAAGACTCTAACCCAGGACTCTAATCCAGGAATCTAATATAGGACTCTAACCCAGGACTCTAACCCATGACTCTAACCCTGGACTCTAACCCAGGACTCTAACCCAGGACTCTAATCCAGGAATCTAACCCAGGACTCTAATACAGGACTCTAACCCGTGACTCTAATACAGGACTCTAACCCAGGACTAATTTTTGGACTGAAAGGAAAACTATCTAAAAGCAGTTCTTCATGACAGGTGCATGATGGGAAGTGTGGGTCTGCATTTTTTAGCTCCTCCTCCTGCTCATGGATTGGCCGGATATTATTGTCGTATGTATGAATGGGAGCAGAGACATACACACACACACACACACACACACACACACACACACACACACACACACACACACACACACACATACACACTCTCACACACGCACACAGACGCACCTACACACAGACACACACACACACACACATACACAGACACAGACACATACACACACATACACACACATACACAGACACACATACACACACACACACACACACACACAGACACAGACACACATACACACACACACAGACACACATGCACACACAGACACACATACACACACAGACACACACACATACACACACACACTCACACACACACAGACACACCTACACACACACTCGGCGGACCTCCAGCCAATTAGCTAATGGCTCGTTAAGGACCATGTCCATTAGAGCTTCTAATAAATCAATTAGAACAGACGAGGATCCGATTGATCCGCTTCAGCTCTCTTATTGATCACATGGTGCCGTCACCACAGCAACCACATGGGACAGAAATGGTGACGAGGACAATATGAACCTGGTTAAGAGTGTATTTCATGGTATGTAATACTACTAGTATTACTACTGCTACTAGTACTACTGCTACTAGTAGTAGTAGCCGTACTTATTGTAAACATCTCATAGTGTTAGACTAGGAAAGGTCTTCATAATGTAGGACTAGGACAGGTCCTCATAATGTAGGACTAGGACAGGTCCTCATAGTAGTGGACTAGGACAGGTCCTCATAATGTAGGACTAGGACAGGTCCTCATGGTAGTGGACTAGGACAGGTCCTCATAATGTAGGACTAGGACAGGTCCTCATAATGTAGGACTAGGACAGGTCCTCATAGTAGTGGACTAGGACAGGTCCTCATAATGTAGGACTAGGACAGGTCCTCATAGTAGTGGACTAGGACAGGTCCTCATAGTGTAGGACTAGGACAGGTCCTCATAGTAGTGGACTAGGACAGGTCCTCATAATGTAGCACTAGGACAGGTCCTCATAGTGTAGGACTAGGACAGGTCCTCATAGTGTAGGACTAGGACAGGTCCTCATAGAGGTGGACTAGGACAGGTCTTCATAGTGTAGGACTAGGACAGGTCCTCATAGAGGTGGACTAGGACAGGTCCTCATAGAGGTGGACTAGGACAGGTCCTCATAGAGGTGGACTAGGACAGGTCCTCATAATGTAGCACTAGGACAGGTCCTCATAATGTAGCACTAGGACAGGTCCTCATAGTAGTGGACTAGGACAGGTCCTCATAGAGGTGGACTAGGACAGGTCCTCATAATGTAGCACTAGGACAGGTCCTCATAGTAGTGGACTAGGACAGGTCCTCATAGAGGTGGACTAGGACAGGTCCTCATAGAGGTGGACTAGGACAGGTCCTCATAGTGGTTGACTAGGACAGGTCCTCATAATGTAGGACTAGGACAGGAACAGCTCCAGCTCTGTCTGTAGTCCAGTGGGCCTGATGCCATGAAATTAATGAGACTTTATGGGCAATAGTCCCAGATACACACACACACACACACACACACACACACACACACACACACACCACACGTCATATTTATTATTGTGTGTAATATATTGTTGCTGGTAAAACTACAACTCACTGATGCTGAAAACAACATGCAACGTTATTTAATTCCGAAAAAACACAAAAACGTGTCACAAGAGTAGAAGTACACAACCACACAAAGTATTTCATCACTAACAATTTTCACTCAATTTAGTTAATAATACTTCTGCTCTTTAGATAATACTATGAAGAGGTCTAGTCAGAGGAATGACATCATCGTTCAGTTTGACGGTGAGGTCATGCAGCAGATTGTACTGATGGAGCAGTGTGTGTGTGTCTGTGTGTGTGTGTGTGTGTGTGTGTGTGTGTGTGTGTGTGTGTGTGTGTGTGTGTGTGGCCTCTCATCATTAATACATGTCATCATTTCCACTCAGAGTGTTCCTGACCTTCAGACTCGTCTCTTTAACATCTTTTCATGTTTTAACTCAAACCTTCAGATCGACCGCAGCATGAATGTTTATTTGTTATTGATCTTCTGGCTGAAGCTGTTTGTGGAGTTTGTTTGTTTACCTTCAGAGTTTCTTCACAAAACTATTTTCCTTCAAATTTGTAATTTGTGATTTTGGGATGTATACAAAATAAATTGAATTGAAGTCAAAGTTGTTGTTGTTGTTTTTCTCGTGGTCGTTCTCTTTGTTGTCGTCGTCATTGTCGTTATTGTTGTCATTGTTGTTGTTGTTGTTGAAATCATCATATTTCTAAAGATTGTTGTCAGTAAGTTATTTAGAGCATTTGAATATTTGCTGAAACAAAGCGTTTCTTCTTTTTTTATATTTTCATGAGGAAATATGAGAAAAGGACCGGCGCTAAACCGCCCGGCAACAGTCCAGCAGCTTCTGCATCATTTATGATTGGCTGTCAGCCGGTCACATGACGTCATCTGGTCACTGCAGACAGACACTT
>NC_136599.1:1702690-1707690 GCF_910589615.1 Taurulus bubalis
GGGTGGAGGTGGCCACGGGTGAAAAAGGGGTTTTGGGTGAGGGTTTGTTGTGTGAGGAGGGAGTGGTGGGTGAGGAGACTACTCCGGTAGGGGAGGGTGCTCTGGGTGAAGTGGGAGAGGATGAGGTGGAGGCTGGTGTGAGTGGTGTGTGTTTGAGGCAGGTGGAGGAGAAGGCAGGTGAGGAAGGCGTAGAGGCAAAGGAGCAGGAAGAGGACATGGAGGAGCACAGTGTGCTGTGGAGTGAGCAGGTGGAGGAGGCGGAGATGGAGGAAGTGGTGCTGGAGGAAGGAAACAAAAACAAAAGGAAGAGTGCAGCAAAACGTAGGAGGTCAAGCAGGAGGGGGGCGACAAATGAGTGTGTGACTGATGAGAGTGCGGAGGATGGGTGTGTGTCGGACAGCAGTGATGTTGCTGTTTTTAGCAGCAGCCAAAAAAGTAAAACGATTACACTTGACAAACTAAAAGCGTTTTTAACAAAAACCAAGAACCAGCAGGTGAAGGTTGGCGACCATTTCCCAGACCTCGGTCTTTTTATCGCCTCGGCCAGGCTCCACATGAGCCAGAGGGGAGCCTGGCCTCACAGAGCAGGAGGGTTTTAGATTAAAGAAACTCGTCACCAAAGCAAGGCAACAACAAAACACTCATGAAAGGGGCAATTCTGGAAAGGTCTTTTAGGTTTTTGTTTTATCGGTTGGTTCTCATTTTAATTCTATCCACCATGGATGTTTTAAAAATAGGGCTTTTAAATGTAAATGGTGGCAGAGACGTCCAGAAGAGAACGTCTATCTATGAAACTTCCAAAATGAAAAAGATGGACGTTCTCTTTTTACAGGAAACGCACAGTGATTTTAACAACGAGCCTGACTGGAGAAGGGAGTGGGAAGGGGAAGTCGTTTTAAGCCACAACACCTCCCTCAGCGCAGGAGTGGGCTTCCTCTTCTCACGGGCTTTTAAACCCAACACACTGGAGGTCCAGCATTTTATCGAGGGGAGGCTTCTCTTAGTCAAAGCTCGGTTCGACACATTTTCTGCTGTTTTTATCAACATGTATGCTCCAACATCCGGCGCAGAGAGGAAGCAGTTTTTACTCAAAGTGGATGAAGTTTTAAATGGCTGCTCAACGGAGGATTTTTTATTCTTGGGGGGGGATTTTAACTGCACAGAGGATGCAGTTTTAGACCGTAATCACACAGAGCCTCATCCAGCCTCTCAGCACGCCTTGAAGCAGCTGGTCCGCTCTCCCGGCCTGGTGGACGTGTGGAGGAGGATGCACCTAGACTCCAGGCAGTACACCTGGTCCCACCTCAGAGAGAGCAGGGTCTCCTCAGCTAGGCTAGATCGTATTTATTGTTTTAAGCATCATTTCAGCACCTTTAGGAGTTGTGTCATTATGCCGGCTGGTTTTAGTGATCACTCTCTTGTTTTGTCTCGTGTTTTTATCAGAAACATCTTACCCAGAAGTGCTTATTGGCATTTTAATTCTGTTTTAACATTTAATAAGAGTTTTAGAGAGGTTTTTATTTATTTCTGGGGTGTTTTTAGACAGAGGAAGGGTGATTTTAGTAGTCTTAAGCAGTGGTGGGACCACGGTAAGACACAAATAAGACTACTGTGTCAGCAGCACACTTTGAACGTCACACGAGACAGCACCAGATCTATGGAAGATCTAGAGACCGATATAGTGGAACTAGAACGCTTAAGTGAGTCCACAGGAAATCAAGGTTATATTGAAAACCTCAAAGGGAAAAAAATGGCTTTAGCCGACCTGCTGGGTAGTAAAGTGCAGGGCGCCCTGGTCAGGTCCCGGTTCCAGAGCATCACCGAGATGGATGCTCCGTCTCACTATTTCTTCAGTCTGGAGAAGAAGAACGGGCAGGGGAAAGTAATCCACGCACTGCTGTCTGACACAGGGCAGGAGCTGACGGACCCGGGCCAGATACGAGGGCGAGCTGTGAGCTTTTATCAACAGCTGTACGCCACAGAATACCAGGAAGAGCCAGCTCTCCTGGAGGGTTTCTGCGGGGGACTACCCCAGGTCTCCGCAGAGACCAACTCACAGCTCGACGCCCCCCTCCAGATGCAGGAGCTGCTGACCGCCCTGCAGGGCATGCAGGGACGGCGGGCTCCTGGCATCGATGGGCTCACAGTGGAGTTATACAAGGCCTACTGGGACATCATCACAGATGATGTCTCGGAGGTTTTTAATGAGTGTCTGGCCTCGGGTTCCATGCCAGTGTCCTGTAGGAGGGCAGTCCTAGCATTGCTGCCCAAAAAGGGTAACCTGCAGGACATCAAAAACTGGCGCCCTGTGTCACTGCTTTGCGTGGATTACAAACTCCTGTCCAAAGCTTTGGCCTCCAGGCTGGGGAGGGTCATGGAGCAGGTCATCCACCGGGACCAGACCTACTGCGTCCCTGGCAGGTCTATGGTGGACAACGTCCACCTAATTCGGGATGTTTTGGATGTCTCTAGTTCATTAGGTGTAGACACTGGTCTGATTTCCCTGGACCAGGAAAAGGCTTTTGACCGCGTTGAACATGGTTTCTTGTGGAAAGTGATGGAGAGTTTTGGGTTCAGCGCTGGTTTCATAGCCAAGATCAAGGTGCTGTACAGGGATGTTGAGAGTGTGCTGAAAATCAACGGCAGTCTGAGTGCTCCTTTTATAGTGTGTAGAGGGGTCAGGCAGGGCTGTGCTCTGTCTGGGATGCTCTACGCTCTCTCCCTTGAACCTCTCCTCCACAAAATACGTTCCAGCACTCAGGGGTTGTTTTATCCAGGTTTTAATGGAAGATTGATTTTATCTGCTTATGCAGATGATATTATATTTTTTATTAAGAACCAGGACGAGGTCGATATTTTAGCGGGTATCGTAGAGGATTTTAGCTCGGCATCGGCAGCGAGGGTCAACTGGGGGAAAAGTGAAGCCCTCGCTGTCGGTGAGTGGCGCGGCGGTCTCCCAGTTCTCCCCCGAAACCTAGAATGGAAGAGAGGAGGTCTAAAGTACCGAGGGGTGTTTTTGGGAGCAGACCATATAGTAAAGAAGAACTGGGAGACCGTCATAGAAAAGGTTGAAGGGAAACTTAAAAAATGGAAATGGCTGCTCCCCCAGATGTCGCTCAGAGGGAGAGTGCTGGTTCTTAACAACCTAGTTGCATCCCAGCTGTGGCACCGGCTAACCTGTGTGGACCCCCCCTCAGGCCTACTTGTGGAGATCCAAAGAAAGATGGTGGATCTCCTCTGGGGGGGTCTGCACTGGGTGCCGCAGGGGGTTGTGTTTTTAGCCAGGGAGGAGGGGGGACAGGGCCTTGTCCACCTGGCCAGCCGGACTGCCACTTTTAGATTGCGTTTTATTCAAAGGTACCTCACAGGCCCGGCAGATCTGGTGTGGAGAGATGTGGCCAGCAGCATCCTGAGGCGTGCCAATAACCTGGGTTTGGATGATGCTCTGTTTTTAATGGATCCTAAATTCTTAAAATTGACTATGTTGCCACCTTTTTATCAGGGTGTTTTCAGGTCGTGGGCCCTTTTTAACCACAAAAGGTGCCCGGAAGCCAACTCTCTGCACTGGTTGTTGAGAGAACCACTGGTCAATGGAGCCAGGCTGGACGTCAGCGACCACACCACACACGGCCTGACGGCGGCGCTGATCCAGTCTGGAACAATGACCCTGCAGCAGCTGGTGGATGCAGTGGGGCCGGCACTGACCGACGCCCAGGCCCTGGGCTCTCTGCTGGGGCTGCAGTCTCTCCGAGCGGCGGGGAGGATACTGGGGCTCTGGTCCAGGAGGCTAACACAGAAAGACCGGCACCTCCTGATGGGCAGCCAGACCAGAAGCAACACTGCAGACCCCTACCCGGACATCGTCCTGAGCCCAGGCCTGGGAGAGAAGACCGGCCCCCTTCTGAGAGTCGTACACCCTGCAAAACTGACAATATACGAAGCAGACAAAGAGACTCTCTACCGCAACTGTGTGAAGTGCATCCACCGGGTCGGACTGAGCGGCAGACCCCCCACTGTGTGGGCAAAGAAGTGGGGACAAGATGGCCCCAGCCCGCAGTGGAGGCTCCTATACAAAGCCTCCCTCAAAAAAACGGACAGGCGACCTCCAGTGGAGGATCCTCCACGGTGCCGTCGCTACGAACGCTTTCATCTCTGCTCTTAACCCAGCTGTTTTTAGCGGATGATCATTTTGCGGAGTACGTGAGACAGTTTATCACGTTTTTACTGAGTGTAAGAGACTCACCAGTCTCTTCTCTCTTTTAACATCGGTTTTTACTGCTTCGGCGTTGTTTTTACTGAGAGGATTTTTATTATGGGAGCGGGCTACAACAAAAGTTTTAAAAACAAGTGGCAGCTCCTCAATTTCATCTCAGGCCAGGCTGAACTGGCGATTTACACGAGCAGGAAGAGGCAGGTCGAGCATGGGGATGGGCAGGAGGCGGCGGCAGTGTGGAGGACCAACCTCCGGTCAAGACTCTGTTTTTATCTCCACATCTCCGACCTTGAGGCGTTCGTAGAGCGGTGGTGTTTTAAGAACACACTGTGCAAGGTTTCGGACGGTCAACTGTCTTTTACACATTTTTTAACTGACTGATGGAAAAAAAAGGGAAACGGTAGAACAAAGATTCTATTGTATTTATTATTTATTACATTAACACTGATTGTATTTGTAAAACTTTGAAAATATGTAAATAAAGTGTTTTGTAAAAATCAAAAAAAATCTCTCTGTCTCTCTCTCTCTCTGTCTGTCTGTCTCTCTCTCTGTCTCTCTGTCTCTCTCTCTGTCTGTCTGTCTCTCTCTCTGTCTTTCCTTCACTGTCTTCTTCATGTGGTCACTTGTATTTATTACATGTGATGTTAAATATGTAAAACCAAAATATTATTATTATTATTTAAAAAATAAATGACTGAACAAATAATTGTATTACCACTCCCATTAAAAAAAAGAAGAATAAAATAGTATTTCTCACTGAAAGAAAGAAAAACTTAAAAGTGTTTAT
>NC_136599.1:1712690-1737690 GCF_910589615.1 Taurulus bubalis
CCCTCAGCAGACTGGACCCATAGCAGACTAGACCTGGCCCCCCAGCAGACTAGACCCCCAGCAGACTAGACCCCCAGCAGACTAGACCCCTAGTAGACTAGACCCCTAATAGACTAGACCCGGCCCCTGAGCAGATTTTAAATGTCAAACACCAAATTTAAATCTTGGCTCGACAACTTTCAGTGTTTTTTATTTCAGAAACTTCAACGTGTGTGTGTGTGTGTGTGTGTGTGTGTATGTAGGTGTGTGTGTCTGTGTAGAGGTGTGTGCCACTAGGTGGCGCCAGAGCTCCATCTCGCTGTAGTTCTGCTTCACTTCCTGTTCTCTCTCCAGGTGGAGTAAGATCTTCAAGTCCAGGATCATCCAGACCATCGCTCTCTATGGCAACACGTCCTTCATGGTGGCCATCGCCATCCTGGTGTTCCTGCTCATCGGTACGCAATAATAACTATTATTTATATCTATCTATCTATCTATCTATCTATCTATCTATCTATCTCTCTCTCTCTCTCAGTAAGGTTCTACTGGGAAATAGTGATCATGAATTATCTTCTCTTTATTTCTGTCTTCAAAGTCTTAAAGCTGCATTCTCTCTCCTGACCACCATCCTCTTATATACAGACTGATATCTTTGTGTGTGTGTGTGTGTGTGTGTGTGTGTGTGTGTGTGTAGATGCGTTCCGTGAGGTGAGGAAGTACAGCGTGACGGAGAAGGTGGATCTTACCAACAACCCGACGGCCATCGAACACATTCACATGAAGCTGTTCAGAGCTCAGAGGAACGAGTACATTGCCGGCTTCGCCCTGCTGCTGTGCCTGTGAGAGAGACACACACACACACACACACACACACACACACACACACACACACACACACACACACACACACACACACACAGAGCGACAGACTGTTCTAAATGCAGAGGAATTTTACAGTAAGATGGAAAGAATGAGCAGCTGTGTGTGAGACTGTGTGGGTTACTGTGTGTGTGTGTGTGTATTGCCAAACACACACTCTGTACAGTGTAAATCCTCCAGCCTGCTCCTGATTGGACGGCGCTCATAGGGCTGACTTGGCCTCGGCCTCTGATTGGCTGACGTTTCTTCTTCATGCTTCTGGAATTATTTAAATTATTGATGCATGAAAAACTCTTTGCCTTTTTTGTATTTAAGTTATTCTCCCAAATCATAATCAATACATGAAACCTGTGACACCCGCATGACGGGTGCGGTGGTGGCGCGCGGCCTGCAGGGGGCGACGGCGCCCAGCAGCTGCTGTAACAGAGACTCCAGCGTATAGACCGGGCCCGTTTAGACCGAGCCCGTTTCACAGACGGCTGCTCTGTGGCTCAGAGGGAGAAATTCAAACCGCAGCACAAGTCTGAAGCGCCGGCAGCTGGAGACTATTTCAGGCGCGTGAAGCAGCCGGCGGCCATATTGGGAGCGCCGGGAAACACCTGATGGTCCTGAACTAACCGTCCCTTTTCCTCCCGTCAGTCTGGGGAAACTAATGATATGTTCTTTAAAGATTCACGATGATTTACGCCTCTGATATTGTTCATTGAGCTGCTACAATGTTAGCGTAGCTTAGCATAGCATCGGTCGAACAAAACTCCATTCAGAAAACGAGCGTTTTGAAAGTAGTTTGCGTGACGAGAACGAACAAAACATGAATTCTGACTTTTTATGAATCTGTCGTTCGTTCTGCGTGTTCCTTTTTTATTTATATTTATATTTAAACTGCCGTCTGTTTGTTTAGTTCCTCCTCTGTGTTGTCGGTTCAGAAGTTATTCAACAGGAAACCTTTAAAGTTCAGAGTTCAACATGTAGGAGCTCCTCCCACCATGACGTCATCACACACACCCCTCAGCTGGTGTGTGTGTGTGTGTGTGTGTGTGTGTGTGTGTGTGTGGCTATATTGGGTGGTGTATAATGTGTTGAGACATTACTGTGTGACGGATGACACACACACACACCAGGTTGTACTTGCCCCTCTGTTCATGTTTTATTCTACAAAAACAAACACTAACCGTTATAATCTTCTTTAGGTTCACGACCCTCTGAACCTAAAAAAAAAAGCATATTATTGTTTTGGAAGAATCCCCAAATCTACGTTTCTCAGGCAGAAACTGTAAAAAAACAATAAAAACGGTCCTTGAACGCATCAAAAACATTTTATTCTTCGTGTCTCTTTTTAAAATCTCCTCAAATAAACAGTTCACTTTAATCAGATTGTGTTAAAAACATTCAACTCTGAGCTCCTCAGTGACACTATGATGTCATGTGACCAACAGTCATGTGACCACAGAACTTGTATAATATGAATTATATTGTTTTCAAATTTTTGTAAAATGTTGTTTAATCGCAAAGTGAAGGTGAGACTTTGCAGGTTGATTTTGTTTAATATATTTGTGTTTTCGCTGTGGCTCTGACTCCGCCCCCTTTCCGTCTCCGTGGTTACAGCCTGCTGCGCCGGCTCGCCACCCTGCTGTCCCAGCAGGCCACGCTCATGGCGTCCAACGAGGCCTTCAAGAGGCAGGCGGAGGGCGCCAGCAGCGCCGCCAAGAAGTACATGGAGGACAACGAGCTGCTGCAGGAGGTGACACACACACGTATTAACACACACACATTTACACACGCACACACGTGTGTTTAACGAGACGCTGCTGTTCCTTCAGCTCACCAGTGGGGGGCAGCACTGATCTAGAGCTGCATAAACACTGCACATGTTCAGAGATGCACACTTTGTCTCAGTCACAGTGTGGACACACATACACACACATTTATACATGCACACACACACACACACACACACAGGTAATCTGACCGATGTTTCTACGAGGTGAAAAGATCACAGTCTTCTGTTGCTAAAAGGAGAGATGGCTTCATCTGCATGTGACACACACACACACTCTTACATACACACACACACACACTCTTACATACACACACACACTCTTACACACACGCATATATATATATATATATATATATATATATAATTATTTTATTTTTTTTTACACACTGAAGTCGTGGAAGTTTTTGGATGTTTTGCAGCAACACGTCTTAAAGAACTGAAACGTCTCATATAGTTTACGTCTCATAGTTTTCAGCATGTTTAGACACCACAAGAGATTCGCTGTTAAGGTTATCGTGTTGCTTCTTTATTTAGAGGTGCACTTAATGTATATTTAGATTATAAATTTTATTTTAATAATTAAAAGTGTCTGGAGCATCGAAGGTCAGTTATCCTCATGTGAACACACACACACACACACACACACACACACACACGTGTGTGTTGTCATCTTTGAGGCATTTAAATCATAAAAGTGTATTTTATCCGTTAATGAATGAAAGACTAATATATTAAAACACATAATTGTCCTTTAGGGTCCAGACTGAGGTTAACTGTACCTGCAGCTGATAATCAATTAATCTGCCAGTCGTGTGTAGTTGTCACGGTAACGTATGCAGGCTACATCTTCTTTGTCCTCAGAGATAGTTTGTGATGAAGAGGCGTCACTCTGAGGGTTCTGTAGTCCAGCAGAGTGCTCTGTCGTTCAGAGCATCTTTGAGGCTTCTTCTAGTTATTAAAATTTAATCTGAAACAAATCAATAATTTAATCTGAACCACTTCGTAGTTTTGAACCAAAACGTTTTATTATTTAGATAACATCTGTTCTCTAAAATACTTCTGTTGAGTCTGAAATACTTCTGTTGAGTCTAAACTCACAGCGTCAATAACGTCTGAAACGCAACGGAAAGTGAAGCTTCCTGTCACCTTGTTGTACTACTGCTGCTACTACTACTGTTACTACTACTACTGTTACTACTACTACTGTTACTACTACTACTGTTACTACTACTACTGTTACTACTACTACTACTACTACTGTTACTACTACTGTTACTACTACTGTTACTACTGTTACTACTACTACTACTACTACTGCTACTACTACTGTTACTACTACTACTGTTACTACTACTACTGTTACTACTGCTACTACTGTTACTACTACTACTACTACTACTACTGTTACTACTACTGTTACTACTACTACTACTGCTACTACTACTACTACTACTGTTACTACTACTACTGTTACTACTACTACTGTTACTACTACTACTGTTACTACTGTTACTACTACTACTACTGTTACTACTACTACTACTGTTACTACTACTACTACTACTGTTACTACTACTACTACTACTACTGTTACTACTACTACTACTGTTACTACTACTACTGTTACTACTACTGTTACTACTACTACTACTACTGTTGCTACTACTGTTACTACTACTACTGTTACTACTACTACTGTTACTACTACTACTACTACTACTGTTGCTACTACTGTTACTACTACTACTACTGTTAATACTACTACTACTGTTACTACTACTACTGTTACTACTACTACTACTACTACTGTTACTACTACTACTACTACTACTACTACTGTTACTACCTCTACTACTACTGTTACTACTACTGTTACTACTGCTACTACTGTTACTACTGCTACTACTACTGCTACTGTTACTACTGCTACTACTACTACTGTTGCTACTACTGTTGCTACTACTACTACTGTTACTACTACTACTACTGTTACTACTACTACTGTTACTACTACTACTGTTACTACTACTACTACTACTGTTGCTACTACTGTTACTACTACTACTACTGTTACTACTACTACTACTGTTACTACTACTACTGTTACTACTACTACTGTTACTACTGCTACTGTTACTACTGCTACTGTTACTACTACTACTACTGTTACTACTGCTACTGTTACTACTGCTACTGTTACTACTGCTACTGTTACTACTACTGTTACTTTTACTACTACTACTACTACTGCTACTGTTGCTACTGTTACTACTGCTACTACTGCTGCTACTACTGTTACTACTACTGTTACTGTTACTACTACTACTACTACTACTGCTACTGTTACTACTGCTACTGTTACTACTACTACTGTTACTACTACTGTTACTACTACTGTTACTACTACTACTACTGTTACTACTACTACTACTACTGTTACTACTTCTACTACTGTTACTACCTCTACTACTACGACTAATACTACGACTAATACTACTACTACTGTTACGACCTCTACTACTGTTACTACTACTGCTACTACTACTACTACTGTTACTACTACTACTACTACTGTTACTACTACTGTTGCTACTACTACTACTACTGGTACTACTACTACTACTGTTACTACTACTACTGTTACTACTACTGTTACTACTACTACTGTTACTACTACTACTACTACTACTACTGTTACTACCTCTACTACTACGACTAATACTACTACTACTACTACTACGACTAATACTACTACTACTGTTACTTCCTGTACTAATACTACTGTTACTTCCTCTACTACTAATAATAATAATAATAATAATAATAATAATAATAATACTACTGTTACTTCCTCTACTACTACTGTTACTTCCTCTACTACTACTGTTACTTCCTCTACTAATACTACTGTTACTACTAATACTACTGTTACTACTACTACTGTTACTACTACTACTGTTACTACTACTACTGTTACTACTACTACTACTGTTACTACTACTACTACTACTGTTGCTACTACTGTTACTACTACTACTACTACTGTTGCTACTACTGTTGCTACTACTACTACTGTTACTACTACTACTGTTACTACTACTACTACTGTTACTACTACTACTACTGTTACTACTACTACTACTGTTACTACCTCTACTACTACTACTACTGTTACTGCTACTGTTACTACTGCTACTGTTACTACTGCTACTGTTACTACTACTGTTACTACTACTACTACTACTGCTACTGTTACTACTGCTACTGTTACTACTGCTACTGTTACTACTACTACTACTGTTACTACTACTACTACTGTTACTACCTCTACTACTACTACTACTGTTACTACTACTGTTACTACTACTGTTACTACTACTACTACTACTACTACTGTTGCTACTACTACTACTACTGTTACTACTACTACTGTTACTACTACTGTTACTACTACTACTACTGTTACTACTACTGTTACTACTACTACTACTGTTACTACTACTACTGTTACTACTACTACTGTTACTACTACTACTGTTACTACTACTGTTACTACTACTACTACTGTTACTACCTCTACTACTACTGTTACTACTACTGTTACTACTACTGTTACTACTACTACTACTGTTACTACTACTACTACTACTGTTACTACTACTACTACTACTACTGTTACTACCTCTACTACTACGACTAATACTACTACTACGACTAATACTACTACTACTGTTACGACCTCTACTACTGTTACTACTACTACTACTACTACTACTGTTACTACTACTACTACTACTACTACGACTAATACTACTACTACTACTACAACTAATACTACTACTACTGTTACTTCCTGTACTAATACTACTGTTACTTCCTCTACTACTACTACTACTAATAATAATAATACTACTGTTACTTCCTCTACTACTACTGTTACTTCCTGTACTAATACTACTGTTACTTCCTGTACTAATACTACTGTTACTACTAATACTACTGTTACTACTAATACTACTGTTACTTCCTCTACTACTGCTGTTACTTCCTGTACTAATACTACTGTTACTACTAATACTACTGTTACTACTAATACTACTGTTACTTCCTCTACTACTACTGTTACTACTAATACTACTTTCTCTACTACTTCTTCTGTAGTTTAATGAGTTCATACAGTTTGTCGACTCAAACAAAAACATCCTCTCAAACACTTCTCCCCAAACTTCAGCTGCTTTGTATATGTATTTATTTATAAATACATATTTATGTGTATATAAAAAAAAATCATTTATATATAAAATATTACAAAATATCTCTCTGTATGATCAGTGATTATTAACACGAGACGAAGGAAACCATTTAAAAGTGAAAGGTTCCAACATAATGAGCCTAAAGTCTTATTGTGGTGTTATTAATAATATATAATGATATATATTATTAATAACATATAATGATGTACATTATTAATAATAATGTAGTTTAACTCCCACGTAGCCGTCTCCCCGTCAGCCAATCAGAGAGCAGCATGAGTTATGAGCAGCTGCTGGCCTCAGACCAACTCTTCTTCACGGGTATTAGTGTGCGCTCTGCGGCGCCCAATAATGTTTATTATATTTTTAAACGTTAAAGTTTGAGGAAACTTTTTGAGGAAATAAACAACGTTCAATGTAAAACTTTTTTTTTTCTTTCGTCTCAACAGAAACTTCGTGAAGCCGGAGTCGAGCCGCCGGCGGGCGGGAAGAAGGGCGGCGCCCCGCAGGAGGAGAGCAAGGACCTGAAGGAGGCGCTGGAGAACCTGAAGGAGGAGCTGGACGCCTCCAAGAAAGGTGAGGAGGAAGTACTCTGGTCCTCTACTGAGAGGAAAAGTACCACGATGAAGTACTCTGGTCCTCTACTGAGAGGAAAAGTACCACAAGGAAGTACTCTGGTCCTCTACTGAGAGGAAAAGTACCACGATGAAGTACTCTGGTCCTCTACTGAGAGGAAAAGTACCATGATGAAGTACTCTGGTCCTCTACTGAGAGGAAAAGTACCACGATGAAGTACTCTGTCGCTGCTAACGTTACTAGCTCTCCTCCTGTTGGTTCTCCGTTAGCGGTGCTAACGGAGAACCAACACTGGTTAGTTCACACTGGTGGTCACGTGTTCTACTCGATGTAAAGGTCTTCACTGTGATGTTAACCTTAAACTGTTGTTGTTTGCAGCGCTGCAGAAGTCGGACAGTGACGTTCGTGCGATGAAGAAACAAGCGGAGAATCTGACGATGGAGTACGACCGCCTGCTGGACGAACACAGCAAACTGCTGGTAACGCACACACTCACACACACACACACACACACAAGAGTTCAGGTTATTTATTGTCATTACTTTATGTCTCAATCTCTAGTTTCAAGTCTTCTTCAATACAGCATGATGTTCATTTAGAGTCAAACAGACGCTTTAGGGGCGGGGCTAAAGGTGATTGACAGGTCTCTATGTCACTCCTCAGTCCACATATGGTCACTTCCTGTTCACTGGTTGCAAAAAAACCAAGATGGCGACGGCCGTAACGCTGAACTAGAGGCTTCATCGACTACGTCCTCGTCTTGTTGAAGGCGACCAATCACAGAGCCGTCTGCTGCCTCCTCTATCGTGTTTTTACCGCCCTGTTTTCTGTCTGCAGGCCACCAGCGACAAGAAGTCGGACTGAGAAGAACGGAGACGGTTTCCACCGGCGTGACGTCACTTCTGTTCTGGGTCGTAGACGATGTGATTCGGTTATTCTACGTGGTTAAAATATATAAATGTCCATCATGTGTCGGAGCTTCAAGAGAAAACCTCGTCGCTCGTTTGTGAAACTTTTTTCTTTTTCACGTTGAGTTTATTTACTGAGAAACGTGAAATCTGATGGTTTTTATTCCACGCTCTTAAGACTTGAACTCGAGTTTAAATATTCCACGTTTCAGATTCTCTGAGCTTTATCATCATCAACACGGTTTGAACGTTTTTCTTTTTGTTATTCGTGTTTTTTTTGGGGGGGTTTATCAGTTTTATGGTTTACGGTTCAATGCTTTTTGTTTTGAGATCTTCGGCTTTAAAACGTCTGAAAACAGGAACGAAGATTCAGAGAGAAGAACCCTGAAGATGATGATGATGATGATGATTCTGGGCTAAAATCACCAACGGTCCTTTTAAAAATAATATATATTATTATAGACTCTCTGAATCTTTTTCCTAAACTTTTTCCCCGGCTCTGGGATATTAATAATAAAACGACGCCGTCGGTTCAAAACAAATAAATGTAAGTTTTTCACTGACCGTCCATCCGAAAAGTGGTTTAAATAATCTGAACTAAACCTCAAGACAGGAAGTTGAAGGGCTCCACTTCCTGTTGTGGCGGTTTGCTGAACTGCGGTGGCTTTCTGATTCTGTTCATGCAGACATTTGGAATCCTTCACAACGACCAGCTCTTATTTTGAAAATCCTGTCTCCTCTAACCGGTCCGACTCGGACTTCGTTCCCCCGTGTCACGACGGTTGAGTCCACAAGGTTCTCACTCCGTCCGTTTACGTTTATTTTCCACGTTTTCGTTCCAGCGGGACTTTGTTTGTTTAGAGAAGTTCTGCTGACAGAAACACTTAGTTTGAGCCTGAATGTACGTTTATTATTACTTTAGTTTCATTTACAGACTTGATGCTTTCTGCTGAAACATAAACTTGAGACCAAACCTCGTGCGACTATTTCTGTATTTAAACGGCTTTCTACCTTTTCTTCTTCTGTGTTTTTATTTTCTCATGTTCTTTGTCTCTTGTTGAAATCTAGAGGGTGCTGTTCAGGTGCATCATGGGAAGTCTGGGGTGAACTCAACTTATGAGGTGCTGAAATAAAGACGCTTTTGCTGAGTCGACTGTTTCTTTGTGTCTTAAATGAATGTAAAATAAACACAAGAAGAACGTGTTCACATGTAGAAAAGTCAAAGAGCTCCGCCCCCAATGATCTTTAATATTATTTATTAGATACAGTTCATAATATCTCTTATACACGTATTAGTACTTTTCCTGCAGTGGAGGGAGGGAGTACTCCTCGTCCCTCGAGTCTAAACTTAGCTCTTCGGCAGCTGTTGGCGTGAACGCCGCTCGGCTTTAGAACCGGTTTGAGCCGCTCCGTCTCACCGGATCGGCTTTCACTGCCGACCCGAGAACCTCCGGCCAAGAGAACGCCGGCAGGACGACGTCGTATTTCTGTCTTCTAGAAGTTCAGCGCTGTTTAAAGACGTTGAGGCTGGACGTCTCTCCCAGACTCTACCATCACAACGCCACTTAAACCCCCACGGACTGTCCTCGTCTACTTCACATTTAGCAGATGCTTGTATCCAAAGCGACTTACATGAGCAGTTAGGGGTTTAAGAGTCTCAAGGACACAACGACGTTTACTAGCAGAGCCGGGGTTCAAACCACTGATCCTCTGATTGAAAGATGGGCATGCTAACCACTGACCCACAGTCGCTGTCCTCTTCTACGTCGTCTACTTCCTGTCCTCATCTACTTCCTTGTCTAGTTAACTGGTGACGTGCCATCATATCTTAAGGAGCGTATATATTACCCCACTAGAGAGCTCATAGTACCATATTACCCCACTAGAGAGCTCATAGTACCATATTACCCCATAAAGAGCTTATAGTACCATATTACCCCATAGAGAGCTTATAGTACCATATTACCCTATAGAGAGCTTATAGTACCATATTACCCCACTAGAGAACTCATAGTACCATATTACCCTATAGAGAACTCATAGTACCATATTACCCCACTAGAGAGCTTATAGTACCATATTACCCCACTAGAGAACTCATAGTACCATATTACCCCATAGAGAGCTTATAGTACCATATTACCCTATAGAGAACTTATAGTACCATATTACCCCACTAGAGAGCTCATAGTACCATATTACCCTATAGAGAACTTATAGTACCATATTACCCCACTAGAGAGCTCATAGTACCATATTACCCCATAAAGAGCTTATAGTACCATATTACCCCATAGAGAGCTTATAGTACCATATTACCCTATAGAGAACTTATAGTACCATATTACCCCATAGAGAGCTTATAGTACCATATTACCCCACTAGAGAACTCATAGTACCATATTACCCTATAGAGAACTCATAGTACCATATTACCCCACTAGAGAGCTTATAGTACCATATTACCCCACTAGAGAACTCATAGTACCATATTACCCCATAGAGAGCTTATAGTACCATATTACCCTATAGAGAACTCATAGTACCATATTACCCCATAGAGAGCTTATAGTACCATATTACCCCATAGAGAACTTATAGTACCATATTACCCTATAGAGAGCTCATATCTAGGGGGGCTCAGGTTTACCTGGTCCAGCCCCTAGATATGCTGCTAAGGGCCTAAACTGCTGGGGGACATCTTAGGATACACTGAGCTCCTCTCTCCACTTCTCTTCTTTCTTTCCACTCTCATCTTCTCTTTCTCTCTTTGGATGAATTATTGTCACTTCAGAGCACATTACTAACTCTACCTCTTCCCGGGAGCCTCTATGCTTCCTCGCCTCAAGTTTCTATGGATCGTGACTGTCTGGAGCCGGTCCTGTCTCCTGCTTCCTACCTCCTGCCTCCTACATCCTGCCTCCTACCTCCTGCCATGGCCCTGCTGATGCCCGTCCTCTACCTCCTTCTGCTTCATGGATCATGGTCCATGCCTACTACTCATTATATGAATCATTTCTGTCATATTCATGTGATGTGCTGTAACTCTGTTAGTTATTCATTCTGGTCACATGACATCTTTTGCTTCTGTCCATCCGGGGAGAGGGATCCTCCTCTGTTGCTCTCCTGAAGGCTTCTTCCTGTTTTCCCTGTGAAAGGGTTTTTACTATCTTTATGTGGGGAGTTGTTCCTGATCCGATGTGAGGTCCCGGGACAGGATGTTATGTTACAGACTGTAAAGCCCTCTGAGGTAAATTTGTAGTTGTGATGTTGGGCTATATAAAATAAACTGAATTGAATTGAATACTTCTCGTCCTCATCTACTTCCTGTCTTTGTCTACTTCCTGTCGTCTACTTCCTGTTGTTTACTTCCTGTCCTTCATACTGTCCTTTTGTCGGAGGCTGCAGTCGAATAGTCAAAACGTCTATCTCTAACTTCTCCTTGACCTCTGTATAAACGTCACGGGTCAAGGAAAGAAGGGAAGGAGACTTCATGAGGAGTTATAAAAAGACAACCTCGGGGTTTAGAGGATCAGACTTTCACTAACGACGTAGTTATGATGCGACGGCAGGCGGTTAGTGACGTCACTCAGTAGTAGTATATAATGTATATTAATGCGCGTAACACCCCCGTGCACGCGAATGTGCACGAGGGTGTGCGTGTGCACATTTTAAAAAATATATGCCATGTTTGGGTGGGGGATTTCTTTTTTGGGGGGGATTGAAAAATATCATTTGAGTCATTTGAAAAGTGGGGGTAACTATGTATTTTAGAGGTGTGTCATAACATTGGGGTGTGTTTGAATATTTGTATATATACACTGGACTGATTTATTTCTGCTGATACACCCTCGTCGCTTACAAATCATGAACAGGCTTATTGACAAGATTTAGTGTGTTTCAAGTTGAGACTTCTGAGGGAAAAAAGGGCCTGAAAGAGAACAGCAATAGTACACAGAACCCAGCAAGATATACAAAAGTTCCCCAGTACTTAAACTGAGACTATAGGTTTGCTGGTGTTATGATATTCATACAAATAGAAGCTACAAGTAAGCAGATATTCATAAAAACTGAGGCTGACATTAATAAAAAAACAACAACTATAGGGCAGTAAGTTAGCCGGTGTTCTGATACTTATAAAAACTGAGAATATAGTGACTGAGAACAATATAGTGTTGTTTTGGATATTTTTTCTGGGGGAAAAGTGAGCCGTACATTGAACACCACACGGCGCAGCCGAGCATTGGCCGTCTCACAGACTGGATCACAGACTGGATCACAGACTGGATCACAGACTGGATCACAGACTGGATCACAGACTTGCGCTTTTTTGCGAGTGTTACATTTTTGTACAGTGTCGGCGATGCAGAGAACATCGGGAAAGCTGCTGCATGCTGTGCTGTTCGTAACGTTTATTTAGTGCTTAAGAAACTTATGGATGTGTTGAAAGCACTCATAATTATATGAACTGTTAATAAAGTAATATATGAACAGGTTGTTTATGTTAATAAAGTAATATATGAACAGGTTGTTTAAATCGTCTGCATGAAGGAACACTATAAGAACACGGATGAAGTATTAAAGATGATCTTTACTGTGGTAGAGATGGACTACAGCGTTGTAGTTTCTCCTCTGCAGACTGACGTCACTAACTTCTCCTGCCGTCGCATCATAACTACGTCGTTAGTGAAAGTCTGATCCTCTAAACTCCGCGGTTGTCTTTTCCTAACTCCTCATGAAGTCTCCTTCCCTTCTTTCCTTGACACCGTGACGTTTTAAAGAGGTTAAGGAGAAGTGGTTAGAGATAGATGTTAGGAGGAAATGTTGACTATTGAACTGCAGCCTCCGTCTCGTCCTCGTCTACTTCCTGTCCTCGTTTACATCCTGTCGTCTACTTCCTGTCGTCTACTTCCTGTCGTCTACTTCCTGTCTTCTACATCCTGTCGTCTACTTCCTGTCGTCTACTTCCTGTCTTCTACATCCTGTCGTCTACTTCCTGTCGTATACTTCCTGTCTTCTACATCCTGTCATCTACTTCCTGTCGTCTACTTCCTGTCGTCTACTTCCTGTCTTCTACATCCTGTCGTCTACTTCCTGTCATCTACTTCTTGTCTTCTACATCCTGTCATCTACTTCCTGTCTTCTACATCCTGTCATCTACTTCCTGTCGTCTACATCCTGGGGTCTACATCCTGTGGTCTACATCCTGTGGTCTACTTCCTGTGGTCTACATCCTGTGGTCTACTTCCTGTCGTCTACTTCCTGTCGTCTACTTCCTGTGGTCTACATCCTGTGGTCTACATCCTGTGGTCTACTTCCTGTCGTCTACTTCCTGTCGTCTACTTCCTGTGGTCTACATCCTGTGGTCTACATCCTGTGGTCTACTTCCTGTCGTCTACTTCCTATCGCGTCTACTTCCTGTGGTCTACTTCCTGTGGTCTACTTCCTGTCATCTACTTCCTACTTCCATCTATTTCTCGTCCTCATCTACTTCCTATCGTCTACTTCCTGATTATAATAATAATATGTATAATAATAATACATATATATTATTATATTACATAATAGGAAAGTATAATAACAATAATTCAATAATATAATAAAGTACAATGGTAATAATTCAATAATATAATAAATAAATAAGTATAATAATAAGCTGAACATTTTCTGTTGACTCAAACTTAATAAACACACCCAGTAACCATGGAGACAGATCAGCTGTTTGCATGAATGATTAGTTTTATTGCGTTGTTGACGAGCACAGTGATCACAGCATGGAGACCCTCACAGGGGTCAAAGGTCAATGAAACACAGGTGACATCATCAGGGCTCAGACTTAACTCTGACATCATCGACTAAGTCGGCGATTTTTGTTTTGTTTTTTTGGCTGGTGACTCGTTAAGGTGGAGCCCCGAGTGTCGTTAGTACACAGCTACTAATCAATAAATCTACCGATCGGCTCTAATTGATCGTCTAGTCTACGGCTCTGGATGGAAGACAGGAAGTCACAGGAAGTCACAAATCACAACACGAACGGCGTCATCGAGTTTCAGCTGGAAACTTCTTCAGATGAATGAATGAAAAGATAGAAGTAAAACCCCGATCTCTCTCTGAGGAACGGGGGAACAACTACAGCTCCCATGATGCATTGCTGGAGGCAAATGGTGAGGAGAACATCAGCGAGTTTTCTTCTTCCGTGACTTTTTAGTTTCTGTGAAACGAGACCTTCAGGGACTCGTTTCCTGACGTGAAGTTTCCAGTTTAAACGCGGTGGGAGTTCCCGCCGGAGGAGAGCGCCCCCTGCTGGTTCCGCTGATCCGACCTCAGCTTCCCCAAAAACTACTTCAAGGTCAGAAACGTATTTAATTTTTCAGGAGCACCAGCGACATATTTATAATGAAAACAGCCCGTTGTGTCCAGAAAAGAAATAAACTTCTAATAAACTTCTTGTGACCAAAAGAAATCAAAACAAAATCTTCCGTATCTGATTCTTTTCATTATTTTTGGAGGTTAAAAAACACTTTGGCAATGTTTTTGGCTATAAAATCAGTGACACTATTTTTCAAAAAGTATCTAAAAACAACAATAATCATCTTCGTTAAAAATGAAGTGAAATAAACGTTGAAACCGGCTGACAGTGAAGTTTGTCGGACAGAATCAATGATGCCAACTTATTTAGTTCTTAGATTTAAGGATCCAGATATTTTCATAAAAAAAGTTGAAGAAATGTTCGACGTCACCAAAGTAAGTTTTGTGATTTTTCTATTTAAAATTATAATTGTGTCGCATTTAATGCTGTTTGAAATCTGACAGAAACACAAAGTCCCTTTATTGTCATTAATATGTTTGTATTTATTTATTTTAAAACAATATTGTTATACAAAATATACGACTAGATTATAATTTGCGAAAAATTAAGTTATTGGAAGATTTTTGGAGAATTAAGCAGGATATATATGTATAAATGTATTAATTATCTAATATTTACTTTGTGTTTGAAAAAGTCTCCAGTGAGAAGAACAATTTGCCCTTTTATTTTGTTAATTAATGTGACTTCCTGTCAGGTTTCCATTTCTAAATCAAAGATTCTGTCACAACAAAGTGTTTTGTATTTTTTTGGCAGAAGAGCACGAAGACAAAATGACATGAAATATCAGATTTTGGTACATTTTCATTTTCTCAACTGTTTATATATATATGAAATATATATAGAGATACACCAGGCTCCAGAGATGAGACCTTTCAAAATAAAAGACTCATTAATGTCCGTTAGAGTTAAAGTTTCTATAAAAGTTTGCTCGTTGTTAGTTTGATTAGTGAAACATGAATTCATTAGTTATAAGTAGCACTTGACTCTACGTCCGATCAATAATCTCTTTAGTTTTAACGTCAGTAATAATCTGTCACTAAAAATCATCTCCAGCAGTTTCATTAGTCTCATGTTTAAAACGCTTAATTAACATTTCTTTTTTTAATATTGATTACATTTCTTCAGTCGACGAACAGAAAAGTCATATTTTATTGTTCAGATTTAAAAGACGATAACTGTGAAGCTCCCACTGGCTTCTGGGATATGTAGTTGTTTTCTGTTGTTTTCTGTTTTACTGAGCAGATTGAGGTAGCTGTGCTACTGCAGACTGTCCAGCTGGATTATTGTTGTTATTATTATTATTATTATTATTATTATTATTATTGTTGTTCCGTCCGTTTCAGTCCAAACGAACAATTATTTATTTTTTTAAAACCTTTTTATTTCACCAGCTGACATGATGAGAAACTTGAAGTTTAATTCTATGAAATGAGCTGATTAAGTTGTTTTTGTTCTGCTTCGAAATAATACAAATAATAATAATAATAATAATAATAATAATAATAATAATAATGCTGATATTGAGGAAAACACAGAGAGAAAAATAAATCCTCTAGAACTAAAACTCTTCAAACTCTTGAGCACTTTGAAAAATTAAAGATTCCCTTTCGTGGTGCGTTCAGGGACACACAAAGCCTCAACGTCACTGCATCGCAGCAAAACCCGCCAAAATAAAAGCCCCGCTCCCCGCCGCTTGTTCACATTAGCCGGTCAGACGGCGTTTAAAGGCCTCGCAGCACCGACACGATACAAACACATAAAACTTAATGCTTTAAATGAATCACAGACGCTTTTAAACCGTCTCTTAGATTTAGTTTTTAGTTTTTAGTTTTTTGTATCACTGGAGTGAAACTTTTAAAATGTTCACGTGTCACATTTTGAGAATCTTAAAGTCATCGGTGTTGCAGAACCTTTAAAGCTGCAGCGAGAAGCAGTCGAGGAGGGAAACGCTTCCAGAAAAAACTTCCCAGAATCCTCTCCTGCCGCCCCTCCGCCGGCGCCGAAACATTTGCATAAAAAAGATGAAGGAAGTTTATTTTGAAAGTCCGAAGAAGTGAGGTAGCCTGAAGCTGGAGCCGCTCGACCGGCTAGAAACGTGAACAACCGGCCAGAAATCATCACAATCACATACTGCATCAAATATAGATAATCAATATATATATAGATCTGTTCATACTCAACAAAATAAAAGCCTCCACAAAATAAATCTCTGATTCATTTTACAATATGTAAAACAAAACACAACTCTGTTTTCTTTAAAGCAACGTTATCGTACAATATCAATGTGCAAATGTCTGTTTTCCTTTCTTTCTACAAGCGGTGGTTGCTAGGAGACAGAGTTGTAGACACGCCCCCGCAGACTGCTGATTGGTTGATTGTAAACCAGGACGTTAAGGCAACGCTCGGCTGAGTCCTCCAGGTGTGTCATAATGATTTGTATTGTTATTATATTTAATTATATTATATAATAATAATAATTATATTACGTATTAAGTCATCAATAACCATTTAAATCAGTCGTTGACCCCTGAACGAAGGGGGAGCTTCTTTTAAACTTCAGTCCTGCTGCCAAATGTTTAGGCGGTCCCCACGAGGAGGGCCAACGAGGAGGTCCCCACGAGGAGGTCCCCACGACGAGGAGGTCCCCACGAGGAGGTCTCCACGAGGAGGTCCCCACGACGAGGAGGTCCCCACGAGGAGGGCCAACGAGGAGGTTCCCACGAGGAGGTCTCCACGAGAAGGTCTCCACGAGGAGGTCCCCACGACGAGGAGGTCCCCACGAGGAGGGCCAACGAGGAGGTCCCCACGAGGAGGTCTCCACGAGGAGGTCCCCACGAGGAGGGCAAACGAGGAGGTCCCCACGAGGAGGTCTCCACGAGGAGGTCCCCACGACGAGGAGGTCCCCACGAGGAGGTCCCCACGAGGAGGTCCCCACAAGGAGGTCTCCACGAGGAGGTCCCCACAACGAGGAGATCCCCACGAGGAAGTCCCCACGAGGAGGTCTCCACGAGGAAGTCCCCACGAGGAGGTCCCCACGAGAAGGTCCCCACGAGAAGGTCCCCACGAGGAGGTCCCCACAAGGAGGTCCCCACGAAGCAGGCCGACAAGGAGGTCCCCACAAGGAAGTCCCCAGGAGGAGGTCCCCATGAGGAGGTCTTCCATCCGCTGAGAGGCGTTTAAACGTGTTGGGTTCCTTGTGAAACTGTGGTGGACCAGGTCTCTGGACTCAATGGGGATCAGGTCTCTGGACTCAATGGGGACCAGGTCTCTGGACTCAACGGGGACCAGGTCTCTGGACTCAATGGGGACCAGGTCTCTGGACTCAATGGGGACCAGGTCTCTGGACTCAATGGGGACCAGGTCTCTGGACTCAACGGGGACCAGGTCTCTGGACTCAACGGGGACCAGGTCTCTGGACTCAACGGGGACCAGGTCTCTGGACTCAATGGGGACCAGGTCTCTGGACTCAATGGGGACCAGGTCTCTGGACTCAACGGAGACCAGGTCTAAAACCAACATGGTGGCATTCACAAAATAAATTGAAACAAAACCGACGTTTGGCGGCAGAACTGAAGAGCAGAGACACAAACGACCTTCAACCGCTGGGAGTTTTCTGGGGTCAAACAGTCCGTCTGTCTACAACTGTGTCTAACTAGAGCCATCACACACACACACACACACACACACACACACACACACACACACACACACACACACACACACACAGACACAAATGTTTTGACTGGAGCACCGATTCATTGTGGTTTGATGTTTAATAGTGTGTGAGTGTTTGAGTGTTTGTGTGTGTGTGTGTGTGTGTGTGTGTGTGTGTGTGTGTGTGTGTGTGTGTGTGTGTGTGTGTGTGACACAAAGACTAGATTGCATTGATTCTCTTCATCCAACATGGAGGAAGCTCGACGTTCAACAGTGTATTTTTCTTCGTTTTAAGCTCCGCCTTCTTCTTCAGCTCCTCCAGCGTTCGTCATTTTGTGAAAAAAAATGAAGCATTTGATCCTTCAAAGAGAATAATATTTACATTTGTCTGGAGGAGTGGAACCTTCACAGGCGGAGAAACCCAGAGTGTGGATATAAAACCTCCTGGAGGAGCTGCAGCGTTCTCTTCTTCCTGTTCCTGGTGAGGACTGGAAGCAGCCAATCACAGCGCTCCCTCTGAAGGCGGAGCCGGGGGAGGCCCCGCCCACACGACGGAGGCCCCGCCTACATGACGCTCTCGAAGATGATGACCTTGTTGTCGTCGTTGGCGGCGGACAGCGAGCTCAAGGACTTGATGTCGGGGGCCATGTACTCCAGGTGGTGGGCCCCCCACACCGGGGTGGTCAGGTGGGCCCAGCGCTGCAGGAGGACAGACAGGAGCACAGACAGGAGGACAGACAGGTGAGCCGGGACATAAAAGAGACAGTAACACACCAATTGGTGCAGTGTCTACAAAACAGCATGTACAATGTAGCATCAGTACTTTTATCAGTACTCCCAGTGTCCCTCCCAGTGTCCCCAGTGTTCCTCCCAGTGTCCCCAGTGTCCCCCCCAGTGTCCCTCCCAGTGTCCCCAGTGTCCCCCCCAGTGTCCCTCCCAGTGTCCCTAGTGTCCCCAGTGTCCCCAGTGTCCCTCCCAGTGTCCCTCCCAGTGTCCCCAGTGTCCCCAGTATCCCTAGTGTCCCTCCCAGTGTCCCCAGTGTCCCCAGTGTCCCTCCCAGTGTCCATCCTAGTGTCCCCAGTGTCCCTCCCAGTGTCCCCAGGCCCACCTCCTTGAAGGAGCCCTTGGCCCGGCAGAGCTTGTAGAGCAGGCTGAGCGGGATGCAGAGCATGGAGGACAGCGCCATGACCCATCCGATGGCCTCGCCCCACCACGGGTACACGTACACGGTGTTGTAGGTCAGAGGCTTGTAGTTCACCAGGTGGAACAGGAAGATGCCCTGAGGGGGGAGGGGCAGCGTGAGGGGGGAGGGGTGTGTGTGTATGTATGTATGTGTGTGTGTGTGTCTCTGTGTATGTGTCTGTGTGTGTCTGTGTGTGTGTCTGTGCGTGTGTGCGTGTGTGTGCGTGTGTGTCTGTGTGTGTGCGTGTGTGTGTGTGTGTATGTGTCTGTGCGTGTGTGTGTCTGTCTGTGCGTGTGTTTGTGTGTGTGCGTGTGTGTGTGTGTGCGTATATGTGTCTGTCAGTGTGTGTGTCTGTCAGTGTGTGCGTGTGTGTGTGTGTACGTGTCTGTCTTTGTGTGTGTCTATGTGTGTGTGTGTCTGTGTGTGTGCGTGTATGTGTCTGTGCGTATGTGTCTCTGTGTGTGTGTCTGTGTGTGTCTGTCAGTGTGTGTGTCTGTCAGTGTGTGCGTGTGTGTGTGTGTACGTGTCTGTCTTTGTGTGTGTCTATGTGTGTGTGTGTCTGTGTGTGTGTGTCTGTGTGTGTCTGTGTGTGTCTGTGTGTGTTTATGTGTGTGTGTGTGTGTGTGTTTATGTGTGTGTGTGTGTCTTTGTGTGTGTCTATGTGTGTGTGTCTATGTGTGTGTGTGTGTCTGTGTGTGTGTGTCTGTCAGTGTGTGCGTGTGTGTGTGTGTACGTGTCTGTCTTTGTGTGTGTATATGTGTGTGTGTGTCTGTGTGTGTGTGTCTGTGTGTGTCTGTGTGTGTCTGTGTGTATTTATGTGTGTGTGTGTGTGTTTATGTGTGTGTGTGTGTCTTTGTGTGTGTCTATGTGTGTGTGTCTATGTGTGTGTGTGTGTCTGTGTGTGTGTGTCTCTCTGTGTGTGTCTGTGTGTGTCGCTGTGTGTGTCTGTGTGTGTGCGTGTGTCTGTGTGTGTGTCTCTCTGTGTGTGTGTCTATGTGTGTGTGTGTGTCTCTGTGTGTGTGTCTATGTGTGTGTCTCTGTGTGTGTCTCTGTGTGTGTGTGTCTATGTGTGTGTGTCTGTGTGTGTGTGTGTCTATGTGTGTGTGTGTGTGTCTCTGTGTGTGTGTGTCTATGTGTGTGTGTGTGTATGTCTCTGTGTGTGTGTCTGTCTATGTGTGTGTGTGTGTCTCTGTGTGTGTGTGTCTCTGTGTGTGTGTGTGTCTCTGTGTGTGTGTGTGTGTCTCTGGGTGTGTGTGTGTCTCTGTGTGTGTGTGTGTGTGTGTGTGTGTGTCTGTGTGTGTGTGTGTGTGTGTGTCTCTGTGTGTGTGTGTGTGTGTCTCTGTGTGTGTGTGTCTCTGTGTGTGTGTGTGTGTGTGTCTCTGTGTGTGTGTGTGTGTGTGTCTCTGTGTGTGTGTGTGTGTGTCTCTGTGTGTGTGTGTGTCTCTGTGTGTGTGTGTGTGTGTGTCTCTGTGTGTGTGTGTGTCTCTGTGTGTGTGTGTGTGTGTGTCTCACCATGCACACACACGGGGTGATGAAGGACCAGCACCACTTCATGTAGGGAAGCGGTCGGTAGCCGATCATACGAGCCACGTCGTCCATGAAGCGGTCAGCGCCTGCAGAGCAAAAGTACTGCAGTACATGTACTACATCACGTCATGCAGTACATGTACTACATCACGTCATGCAGTACATGTACTACATCACGTCATGCAGTACATGTACTACATCACGTCATGCAGTACATGTACTACATGTATTTCAGGATGAATACTCTGTGTACTCTGTGTTTTACTTGGAACTCTTTCCCTCATCAGCATCACGTCGCCCTCAAAGCGCCGGTTGTAACTGTAACACTGTATAAACTCCTCCCTAACATACTGTCATCTGAGTGTTTATTCAAGTGTAAACATATTGTACATGAATGTATATAAATATAAAAATATAAGTAGGCAAATGTCCCTGCAATTACAACAGAAATCCATTTAATTTAGGGTTAAGAAACCCACAATACTGTCAAAGAGCAAACTTAAAAAAAAAAGAAAATAAAGATAAAGATCAAACGCACTTTATGCATCAACTTTGTTCAAAGCTTTTTTGTCACAGTTCAGAAGAACATAACTCTGGTCCAACAAGTAGATGTGAGCTGCTAAGAACATGTGTGACAGATGTGGTCTGGGGCTCACCTGCTCACACACCTGTATGTGGTCTGGTACATACCACATACAGGTGTGTGAGCAGGTGTGACCCATACCACATACAGGTGTGTGAGCAGGTGTGACCCATACCACCTAAAGGACATATTTGTTGCCGCTCTCTCTCTCTCTCTCTCTCCACTGTGTGCTCACCTGTGTGCGTCGCATCGGGCGGAACTCCGCCGTATACAGAGAGAAAATGACAGGGGGGCGGGGCTTAATATAATGGCAGGGGAAACACTGGTATGTGAGCAGGTGTGTCCCAATTTTCTTTTCTCAGGGAGAAAGTACGAGCTGCAAATGGAGGACAACGTTTTGGGACATTTCACTGTGTTTTGCACCGCGAGGCATTGTGCTGCAAGACGTTAAAAATGGATGCCGTCATGAAAGTGGCGTCACAAACACGTCACAAAGCGAGGGAATCTGCAGAGGAGACCAGGCAGGTAAACAGTGGGCTGATGGCTGAGGTTTTGGTCTTTATGTTTCTAGTTTATTGTAGAAAGACCTTAAAACAGAGTTTATCATCCAAACACCTTCACCAGTGATTTAAACATAGAGTAATATTGTCGTTATGGATGCATTAATATGCTGTGATTTTACTGGTCCGGCCCACTTGAGATCAACATGGGCAGCATGTGGCCCCTTAACCAAAATGAGTTTGACACCCCTGGTATACAGGTGTGTGAGCAGGTGAGCCCCAGACCATGTACAGGTGTGTGAGCAGGTGAGCCCCATTATGTTCTTCTGAACTGTGACAAAAAAGCTTTGAACAAAGTGAATGTATAAACGTGCGTTTGATCTTTATATTATTAATATATTTTTAAAGTGTGATCTTTGATAGAGTAATGTGTATTTCTTAACCCTAAACTAAATGGATTTATGTTGTAATAACAGAGAAATGTGCCTACTTATATTTTTGTATTCATATAAATGCATGTAGAACACTTTTACACTTAACAATAATCAAATGCAAAGACAGTTATTTAACAATATGTTAGGCAGGAGTTCATACAGTGTTGTAACACAACCGGCCTTTTGAGGGCGACCATAATGCTGATGTGGCCCGGGGACAAAATGAGTTTGATGCCCCTGCTTTAGGTGGACTCACTATGTATATAGTATATATATATATATATACATATATAAAATCTAAGTGTGTGTCTGTGTGTGTGTACGTACCGTAGACCCAGGCCACCACGATACACTCCCAGAAGGCTTGCCACAGCAGCGTCATCCCGCTGGCTGAGTAGTAGTCAAACAGCTGGAACACGTACATCCCGCCCTGAACACACACAGCTGGGAGTCAAACCAAGAGGAAGAGGAGGAGGAGGAGGAGGAGGAGGAGGAAGAGGAGGAGGAGGAGGAGGCAGCACTCACCTGCGTGACCATGGACAGGTCGATGATGCAGCACGTGAGGCAGCAGATGGCCACAGAGATCTCCCTCTTGTAGCGCCAGTGCTGCTTTCCAGGGAACAGGTCCAGGATCCCGGTGACGAAGCCCTCCACGCCCACGAACTGCACTCGCATATATATACACGTACATATATATTAATGCAATAGATTAAATACTTTAAAAAGCTATATTCATTCAAATAGATTGTATCAATGAATAGTACACATTCAATAAGTCCAGTGGAGCAACATGAAGTCACATGATGACGTCACTTCAGCACAAAATAATTATATATATATATATATATATATATATATATATATATATATATATATAGGTGGGTTTGCTCACCTGACTGTCGAGGCCCAGCAGCAGCAGCATGAAGAAGAAGAGCGCGGCCCAGAGAGGAGCCACCGGCATCAGGCTCACGGCCTTCGGGTACGCGATGAAGGCCAGACCGGGACCTGGAGGGTTCATATCACGGTGAATACGACCCGCTTCACTCAGCTTCACACAATACACTGAAAATAGTTTATATTTTTATATCTATTCCAGTATTTCAAGTAAAGCAATTATCTAATAATAATAAATGAATAATAATCTTCTGTTTTTGAATCCATACATCAAACCCTTCTGTTAAATACATGTGAGGTTTAAACTCCACACACTGGCCCTTTAAGAGGAGTTTGTTTACTATCTTGATTGACAGGTGGACCAGCCAATCAGCTGAAAGCAGCTAGCTCCGCCTCCTGCTGATCAAAGTGATTAAAGGTGCAGGACATTCACAAAAGATGGGTCACATGTCATGAGGTTAAATAACCCTTCAGCTAATACTGCACACACACACACACACACACACACACACACACACACACACACACACACACACACACACACACACACACACACACACTAATACTTTAAACCATTGTAAACGTGTCAGACTAAATTGGATTTGCTTTTGTTCCGTTTGCAGCGAGATTAAAATGAAAAGATTCACATCCTCAAGGAACTGCTGAGACACACACACACACACACACACACACAGACACACACACACAGACACACACACACACACACACACACACAGACACACACACAGACACACACACACAGACACACACACAGACACACACACACACACACACACACACACAGACACATACGCAGTAAAAGTAAAAATAAGTAAAAGTCTACTTGAGCAAAACAACTAATATATAATATATATATAATATATATGTATATATATAAATATATATATTATATATATGTTATATATATATTAATATATATATATTTATAAATATTTAATATATAGTATATATAATATATCTTATTAATACGGTTAGAATCTCTGTAAAGTCTGTTCAACCATCAGATGTTCATTATTTCATTAATAAAGATCATATTTGTTACCTGACTCGGCGACCTGCGAGATGTCGACGCCCTGTTCGGCCGCCATGAAGCCCAGTATGGAAAACACCACGAAACCAGCAAAGAAACTGGTCCCACTGTTGATCATAGCCAAGACGAAGGCGTCTCTGAGGGACAGAGCAATTAGATCAATGAGATCAATGAGGTCTAAAGATCAATAAGGTCAGTGAGGTCTAAAGATCAATGAGATCAATGAGGTCTAAAGATCAATGAGGTCAATGAGATCTAAAGATCAATGAGATCAATGAGGTCTAAAGATCAATGAGGTCAGTGAGGTCTAAAGATCAATGAGGTCTAAAGATCAATGAGATCAATGAGGTCTAAGGATCAATGAGGTCAATGAGGTCTAAAGATCAATGAGGTCTAAAGATCAATGAGATCAATGAGGTCTAAAGATCA
>NC_136599.1:1745190-1747690 GCF_910589615.1 Taurulus bubalis
TTCGTTGTCGCAGGTGGACCAGGGGAGGGTGGAGTTAAAGGACTTGATCAGGTAGTAGAAGCCCCAGGCCAACACCATGATGTAGTAAGTGTTGCAGAAAAACACAATCACCATGGAGGAATAGCCCAGACCTGAGGAAGAGGAAGAGGAAGGACGCAACATGACAACGGGTTATATTTATGGAAAGCAGACAGGAAGATTTACACTGAGATAATTAAATAGAGAGCTGCAGGAATGAGTCCCATAACCAAGTGACTCAGTTTTTTTCCACTTCCTGTTTAAATGTGTTTCACAGCAGCGTCTAGTTTTCTAGTAAAACATAAACATACCAATGTAAACATATATGGTGACTCAGCGTTTTGCATGGATATGGTATCACGTGTCCCAGGGGAACAAAGGGGCCCAGAACGGATCCCTGTGGAACTCCAGAGGAGGTCTTGACAGATGCGATTCCATCGTCTTAGTTTATCCATGTGACCAGTGGACTTCAGGTTTTGATCCTGTTTTGTTTTGTGCAAAGTACGTTTGGATGTACTTTGCTTGACTATGAATAATTATTATCGGAGACGGTAACCTGGAAACCGGGAGCTGATCCAGAATCTGTGAACGGGGTCAAAACTGTAAATGTGCATTTACTATTTTAGGAGCAGTAAAAACATCCACGCTTTGTTTCTGCTCAATGACCATAAAGTTGGTCCATAAAGACACTTTTACAGATAAACATGAGCACGTTGATCTGCTGCCTGATGGACGACTTCATGTTTCTCTTTAATCTGTCACACAATTCACATCTATAGTTTATACTTCATATTTCGGCAGTGATGAGCCACGTCGCTGTCCGTGGTGCTGAAGTAGCAGACGGATTTATAATTGGGACTTTTTCTGTGAGTGGGTTAAAAAAAAATCAGGATTTTTCATGCGCTCACATTCACCCTGTGAACCTTTTTATTCTACAAAATAAAAGTCCTGCTGCTCTCTGGAAACAGAACCATCTAGAAGTAGAGCGAGAACACTTTAGAGCAGAATAACAAAGTTATTATGATGTTAATCATTAACAAGAAAAAAAGCTTTGATCATTTAATTTAGAACATTTGAAAACAATATCATCTAAATATCCAACGTGTTTTATATATTAAACTATCAACATGTTTCCAGCCTCTCTTCTCTCCTCTGTGTTCACTTCCTGTTCATCAGTCAAAGTTTCTCTGTGTGATCACATGAATGTTGGTCTCACATGAATTAATCATGACGTCATAGTTTCACTAAAGAACTCAGAGTTTAATGTTTTTAACACAATCTGGTTAAAGTAAACTGTTTATTTGTGGAGAGATAGCGTAGAATAAAATGTTGATGACGAAGGAAGCTTTTATCTCACACAGGGACCGTCCGAAAAAAACAAAATGTTATTTTTGCGATCGTTGTGGGTTTTAATGTTTCATGCAAACTGAACGGATCAAATATTTACGATCAAAACAAACTTAGTTTCCGAGCTTCAGGAGTGAAACGATGTCTTTCTTTAATAGATAACATCTGTGAGTTTATGTTTTGCTTCACGTTCAGCTGCGTTCATCCAGCTGTTGACTGTTGGTGTGAACCGCGTCGCCGTCAACACTCACAGTTCAAAGGTCGAAGGAAGGTCGGCGTAGTAAAGAGTCACGAGTCATGTGGTAAAGATCAGCTGATAACTTCTGTGTGTAGAGCTAACAGAGATATAAAGGAGTTGTGAAAGAGTGTGTGTGAGTGTACGTGTGTGTGTGTGTGTGTGTGAGAGTGTACGTGTGTGTGGGAGTGTGTGTGTACGTGTCTGACGGCACATACAGCAGCAGGATCACAGATTGTCGCCTGCAGATAACCCTCCACGGAAAGCTGAACGAGTGACCGACCCGGAACTCACCTGAGCCTGTTAATGTCTCACTCTAAGTACCAGAGTCTTCCTCAGATGAAGGACACCAGTTTAAAGACGCAATGTCCTTTTTTTATTACTCATCTAAAGCTGATGTTTTTAAAGTGAAAGATGTTTTTTATTTCTGCAAAATGAACAAAAAACTATTAATTGCCCTTTAAATGTTTTAGAGTTTAAACATCCAATGAGTTCTTATCAAACGGTATTTTTAGGTCATGTGAATGAAACTGTTCTATTCTTGTTTTTAATATCCTAAAAACTTATTAAGCAGACGACCGTGAAATCAAAAATCACAGAGATGGAAGTGAACGCCTCACAGCTCACAGCGGAGGCAGCTAAGAGGTATCTTTAAATAACGGGGCGATTTGGTGTACTGTACCTTTAAATAACGGGCGATGTGGTGTACTGTACCTTTAAGTAACGGGTGATGTGGCGTACTGTACCTTTAAATAACGGGGCAATGTGGTGTACTGTACCTTTAAATAATGGGGCGATGTGGCGTACTGTACCTTTAAATAACGGGGCGATGTGGTGTACTGTATCTTTAAATGATGGGGCGATGTGGTGTACTGTACCTTTAAATAACGGGGCGATGTG
>NC_136599.1:1752690-1832690 GCF_910589615.1 Taurulus bubalis
ATCCACATGGCGAGAGGGATGATGATGTCGCACTTGGCAGCCTTCATCGTTCACACACAGCCGCCATGAAACCGTCTCCTGACCGGCGACCCCGAACAAAGTTCACCAGCAGGACCCAGGAGAGAGTCAGAAACCCCCTCAAGGACCTGCTGGAACCCCACAGGGACCCCTACATTACAGTCAAGACCCCCAAGGACCTCCTGAAGGACAACTGGAACCCCACAGGGACCCCTAGATTATAGTTAAGACACCAAAGAACCTCCTCAAGGACCACTGGAACACCCTAAGAGACCCCTTGATTATAGTTAAGGACCCCTAGAAGCACCTCAAAGACCACCGGAACCCCACAGGCACCCCTTGGTCATAGTCAAGACCCCTAGAACCTCCTCAAGGACCACTGCAACACCCGAAGAGACCCCTAGATTATAGTAAAGGACCCCTAGAAGCACCTCAAAGACCACCGGAACACCGCAGGGACCCCTTGATCATAGTTAAGAGCCCAAGAACCTCCTAAAAGAACACTGCAACACCCTAAGAGACCCCTAGATTATAGTTAAGGACCCCCAGAACCTCCTCAAGGACCACTGGAACCCCACAGGGACCCCTTGGAAAATCCTCAACGACCTCTGGTATCTTCTCAATGACTCAAGGTCACCTGGAACACCTTGAACTCTTCTTCATATGTTCAAATTAAACACAGATGAGTTGATTACAACTTTAACTCTTTCACTTTATCAAAGTTTAATTAATACGTTTTGACTACAGAAAATGTCTTATTCAGTGTTTAGCTCCACACTCTCATGTCACTGCTGGTTGCTAAAAACCAAGTTGGCTAAGGCTAAAAAACAAGATAGCAACTTCTAAAAACAAGATGGCAACTTCTAAAAACCAAGATGGCGACAGCTAAAAACCAAGATGGCGACAGCTAAAAACCAAGATGGCAACGGCTAAAAACCAAGACGGCAACAGCTAAAAACCAAGATGGCAACGGCCAAAACCCAAGATGGCGACAGCCAAAAACCGAAACCAAGATGGCGACGGCTAAAGGCCATAATGGCGCTTGAGACTTTGAAAGTGCTTTTATGAACAAACGCGACGCGACGGAGTATCGGTACCTTTGTGCCAACCATGTCGGACAGAATCTTGTATAAAGTACTGATTCAGAATAAACTGATATAAAATATGGACTTCGATAACGAACCTTGGTCTAAATTAATCGGACTCTAATAAGAGACATTTGTACATTGATAACATGAAGCAATCACAAGATGACGAAAACGATTCGAGAAATACAAAAATCACTTTTTGATTGATCTCCAAACTGAGTTCATATGAAGACGTTGAAGCGAACTTCAAACAGCCTCATGAGGACAAAATGTCCTCATGAGGACTAAGAGCCAAGCTGGTCCTGACAGAGACAGACAGACAGACACACACCCACACCCACACACACACACACGCACACACACACTCACACACACACACAGTGGCTGCCTAAGGACTCCGTTGATCTCTGAAAGATGAACACTGATCTGCAGGTCATTTTATAATCATTGGAGCAGAGAATCACTGTCTGTGTGTGTGTGTGTCTGTGTGTGTGTGTGCTTCTGCAGTCACCCCATCAAGGACACACACACTCACACACACGCACACACACACACTGCAGGATAATAAATCTGAGTGACTCTGTGGAGAGGAGGGAGGAAGAGGACGAGAATGAAGGACGTGGAGGTTGATATGACGAAGAGAGAAAGGACCGGAGCGTGTGTGTGTGTGTGTGCGTGTGTGTGTGTGTGTGTGTGTGTGTGTGTGTGTGTGTGTGTGTGTGTGTGTGTACAGGTAGGTCAGCATCACATATGACTTCCTCTCTGGGCCTCGGGCCACAGCCTTGACACCTGGAGGTCAGAGGTCACGAGGTTCTCTCAGCTGGTTGCAGAAAGAGTGGAAGCTGCTGGTGTGTTCAAGGACACTGGGATCTCTGGAGTTTCTTTCTATTAATAGTATTGTTCATGCACCAGGGGAAATGTTCCTGTGCATCACACACTTTAAATGGAGCATCATTATTTTACAATGAATAGAAATGTTTACAAAAAAAGATCACGATACAAATGTAAATGTTTGCGGATATGTTGTCACGGCGATGAATATCTTTCATAAAGTCTGTAATGTTCAAGTGTCTCTGGTGGTGAGTTCAGGGTTCAGTCTCAGTGTCTGAGCTTTGACCAGCAGCAACAGGAAGTAGACAGGATGTTTAGTTAGTGGACTAAAACACAAGTAATCAGCTCTGAGAGGCTGAAGGGTCGACTTATGGGATTGTAGTCAAACTAAGACCCTGTTAGCATGTTCTCACCTGTTTAGCATGTTTACACATGTTTAGCATGTTTACACATGTTTAGCATGTTCTCACCGTTTAGCATGTTCTCACCTGTTTAGCATGTTCTCACCTGTTTAGCATGTTTAGCATGCTCTCACTTGTTTAGCATGTTCTCACCTGTTTAGCATGTTTAGCATGTTCTCACCTGTTTAGCATGTTCTCACCTGTTTAGCATGTTTACACATGTTTAGCATGTTTTCACCTGTTTAGCATGTTCTCACATGTTGACCGTGTTCTCACCTATTTAGCATACTAAACATGTTTACACATGTTTAGTATGCTTCCACATGTTTAGCATGTTTACAAATGTTTAGTATGTTTACACATGTTTAACATGCTTACACATGTTTAACATGTTTAGTATGTTTACACATGCTTCCACATGTTTAGCATGTTTAGCATGCTTAGCATGCTTACACCTGGCTGCACGGCTCTGACTCAGCTGTGACAGAAGCCCTGGGCTCTGATCTCAGACCAGCTGGAGGCATGGAGGTTCCTCAGCAGCTGCAGAGACACGAGGCCGTCCGTCGCCTCTGGAGCCGGTGGACTGAAGACGGACAGAGACGCTCATTAAGCCCCAGGAGGAGTTCGATAAATCAGGTGTGAAGCGAAGGAGGAAACCTGGAGTTACGACACCAGAGAGTCTGCAATGTGAGAACTGAACCGTCTCTTGATTCTCAGTGATTGAACACCAGTCTGACCTTCCTCCTCCTCCTCCTCCTCACTGTGTGAACATGCAGACCTTTCTCAACCGTCCAGCTGAAACTGGCTGACTGTGTGAACGAGACCTTTTCAGGTGAGAATAAACAAAACTGTGTCAGCAGTAAAGTTTGGTTTGGACAGAAAGAGAGAGAACCTGCTGGGTTCTCTCTCTTTCTGTCTCCTGCAAGAACCTCGTGACCCGGTTCTGCCTCAGAGCCGCCGGGAGGCGCAAGCCGTTACCAACGCAACGCTCCAATGATGTCATACTGTGTACTTTTACTGCAGTAAAGACGGAACAGAGTATTTTATTATCGTGGTACTTTTATGAGTACTTTTACTGAAGTAAAGACGGAACAGAGTATTTCATTATCGTGGTACTTGTCCTGCAGTAAAGCCGTAACAGAGTATTTCATTATCGTGGTACTTGTACTGCAGTAAAGCCGTAACAGAGTATTTCATTATCGTGGTACTTGTCCTGCAGTAAAGCCGTAACAGAGTATTTCATTATCGTGGTACTTGTACTGCAGTAAAGCTGTAACAGAGTATTTTATTATCGTGGTACTTTTATGAGTACTTTTACTACAGTAAAGACGGAACAGAGTATTTTATTATCGTGGTACTTTTATGAGTACTTTTACTGAAGTAAAGACGGAACAGAGTATTTCATTATCGTGGTACTTGTACTGCAGTAAAGCCGTAACAGAGTATTTCATTATCGTGGTACTTGTACTGCAGTAAAGCCGTAACAGAGTATTTCATTATCGTGGTACTTGTACTGCAGTAAAGCCGTAACAGAGTATTTCATTATCGTGGTACTTGTCCTGCAGTAAAGCCGTAACAGAGTATTTCATTATCGTGGTACTTGTACTGCAGTAAAGCTGTAACAGAGTATTTCATTATCGTGGTACTTGTACTGCAGTAAAGCTGTAACAGAGTATTTCATTATCGTGGTACTTGTCCTGCAGTAAAGCAGCTGAATACTTGTCAGAAGAGAGAATGATTCACGGAGACAGACGAAGGTTTAATGATGAAACCTTTCTTGTGTTTTTATATTCTCTTCTTCTGAAGTCTTTGACTGACGGATCAATAAAGTTTACTTTCCTCTTTTATGAGAAAGTTTTCATGAATACTTGTGTGTTCCTTGTGGTTTTTATTCTGCTTTGCCTTTGTTTTGAGTTAATTTTACTAACAAAGTTAATCATTTTAGTTCAACATAACTGAGTAGTTTAGTTAAACATAACTGAGTAGTTTAGTTAAACATAACTGAGTAGTTTAGTTCAACATAACTGAGTAGTTTAGTTTAACATAACTGAGTAGTTTAGTTCAACATAACTGAGTAGTTTAGTTAAACATAACTGAGTAGTTTAGCTTAACATAACTGTAGTTTAGTTTAACATAACTGAGTAGTTTAGTTAAACATAACTGAGTAGTTTAGTTTAACATAACTGTAGTTTAGTTCAACATAACTGAGTAGTTTAGTTAAACATAACTGTAGTTTAGTTTAACATAACTGAGTAGTTTAGTTAAACATAACTGAGTAGTTTAGTTTAACATAACTGTAGTTTAGTTCAACATAACTGAGTAGTTTAGTTAAACATAACTGTAGTTTAGTTCAACATAACTGAGTAGTTTAGTTTAACATAACTGAGTAGTTTAGTTAAACATAACTGAGTAGTTTAGTTAAACATAACTGTAGTTTAGTTCAACATAACTGAGTAGTTTAGTTTAACATAACTGAGTAGTTTAGTTTAACATAACTGAGTAGTTTAGTTAAACATAACTGAGTAGTTTAGTTCAACATAACTGAGTAGTTTAGTTAAACATAACTGAGTAGTTTAGTTCAACATAACTGTAGTTTAGTTCAACATAACTGAGTAGTTTAGTTAAACATAACTGAGTAGTTTAGTTAAACATAACTGTAGTTTGGTTTAACATAACTGAGTAGTTTAGTTAAACATAACTGAGTAGTTTAGTTAAACATAACTGTAGTTTAGTTCAACATAACTGTAGTTTAGTTCAACATAACTGTAGTTTAGTTTAACATAACTGAGTAGTTTAGTTAAACATAACTGTAGTTTAGTTCAACATAACTGTAGTTTAGTTTAACATAACTGTAGTTTAGTTTAACATAACTGAGTAGTTTAGTTCAACATAACTGTAGTTTAGTTCAACATAACTGAGTAGTTTAGTTTAACATAACTGAGTAGTTTAGTTTAACATAACTGAGTAGTTTAGTTAAACATAACTGAGTAGTTTAGTTCAACATAACTGTAGTTTAGTTCAACATAACTGAGTAGTTTAGTTAAACATAACTGAGTAGTTTAGTTAAACATAACTGTAGTTTGGTTTAACATAACTGAGTAGTTTAGTTAAACATAACTGAGTAGTTTAGTTAAACATAACTGTAGTTTAGTTCAACATAACTGTAGTTTAGTTCAACATAACTGTAGTTTAGTTTAACATAACTGAGTAGTTTAGTTAAACATAACTGTAGTTTAGTTCAACATAACTGTAGTTTAGTTTAACATAACTGTAGTTTAGTTTAACATAACTGAGTAGTTTAGTTCAACATAACTGTAGTTTAGTTCAACATAACTGAGTAGTTTAGTTCAACATAACTGTAGTTTAGTTTAACATAACTGAGTAGTTTAGTTAAACATAACTGTAGTTTAGTTCAACATAACTGTAGTTTAGTTAAACATAACTGTAGTTTAGTTTAACATAACTGTAGTTTAGTTAAACATAACTGTAGTTTAGTTTAACATAACTGTAGTTTAGTTTAACATAACTGAGTAGTTTAGTTAAACATAACTGTAGTTTAGTTAAACATAACTGTAGTTTAGTTTAACATAACTGAGTAGTTTAGTTAAACATAACTGTAGTTTAGTTAAACATAACTGTAGTTTAGTTTAACATAACTGAGTAGTTTAGTTAAACATAACTGTAGTTTAGTTAAACATAACTGTAGTTTAGTTTAACATAACTGAGTAGTTTAGTTAAACATAACTGTAGTTTAGTTAAACATAACAGTAGTTTAGTTAAACATAACTGAGTAGTTTAGTTTAACATAACTGTAGTTTAGTTCAACATAACTGAGTAGTTTAGTTAAGCATAACTGAGTAGTTTAGTTAAACATAACAGTAGTTTAGTTTAACATAACTGAGTAGTTTAGTTTAACATAACTGTAGTTTAGTTAAACATAACTGAGTAGTTTAGTTCAACATAACTGAGTAGTTTAGTTTAACATAACTGAGTAGTTTAGTTAAACATAACTGTAGTTTAGTTTAACATAACTGAGTAGTTTAGTTAAACATAACTGAGTAGTTTAGTTTAACATAACTGAGTAGTTTAGTTTAACATAACTGAGTAGTTTAGTTTAACATAACTGTAGTTTAGTTAAACATAACTGTAGTTTAGTTCAACATAACTGAGTAGTTTAGTTCAACATAACTGAGTAGTTTAGTTTAACATAACTGTAGTTTAGTTAAACATAACTGTAGTTTAGTTGTTTAAACCTAACTTTATTTTTGAAAGACTGTATTGACTGTTGATGGACTTTTGTAGGAAAACATGAACACATGAAAAAAGAGGAGTAACTTTTCTTTAGATGTCATAAGAACCGTTGTATATATGAGGATATGTTCCTCTGGTTGGTGTAACCGTATATTTATCGTCTCTGTATGAAATATATAATATATAATACATAATAAAGGGCTGGTGGAGATAACTGGTGAGGGAAGAAGAAGACTCACATGTGGAAGAGTTTAAGAAAGGATTCAGGATCAAGTTTAAATATATAAAGAGTGTTTATATAGAAAACACAGAGCGAGTAACAGTATCTCTGACCCCCTCTCTCTCTCTGCATGCTGCACACACACACACACACACACACACACACACACTCACACACACACACACACACACACACACACACACACACACACACACACACACGTGATGAAAGTTGATCAGTCCAACCTGCTGCTGCCACTCTGATCAATACCTTTCGTCTCCAGCTGCTGGAGCTTCAACCCTAAGCCCCGCCCACTTCCCTGTCACTCATCCCGGGACTCACCTCCGCCGTTCTTGTAGCACAGGTAGGGGAACCTCCACACGTTCCCCAGGCCCACCGCGAAGCCCACGCAGGACATCATGAAGTCCATCTGCCGGGTCCAGGTCTCCCGCTCCGGGTAGCCGGGTCCCGGCACCGGCACCGCCTTCCTGTCGGGTCCGCCGCACGCAGCGGCCCCCGGGCCCCCGGAGCCCGGGGCCAGCGGGACCAGGCTGCCGTTGGCGGCCGCGGGGGGGTAACCCCCTCCGCCATTGAGGAGGAGGGGGTTCTTCTTGGTCTCCTCCAGGAGAACCAGAGAGCAGGAGGAGGCCGGCAGGGCCTGCTTCTCCATCACCGGTCAGAACCAGGTCAGAACCAGGAGGGGTTCCTTTGGGACTCCTGTCTCCACCGGTCCGCTGTTCTGATCTGGTCTCTAAACCCTGCAGGGGTTTCTCCCCAGTTCACCGACCAGTACAGGACCAGTCCGCACTGGTTCACCACTAGTTCCCCTCAACTTGCAGGTTTGTTTCTACCTTTTTAAAGGAGAGTTCTCCTCTTCTTCGCCTTTCTTCCTCACAGTCAGACACAAGTACTAACCCAGTACCAACCCAGTACCAACCCAGTACTAACCCAGTACCAACCCAGTACCAACCCAGTACCAACCCAGTACTAACCCAGTACCAACCCAGTACTAACCCAGTACCAACCCAGTACCAACCCAGTACTAACCCAGTACTAACCCAGTACCAACCCAGTACTAACCCAGTACCAACCCAGTACTAACCCAGTACTAACCCAGTACCAACCCAGTACTAACCCAGTACTAACCCAGTACCAACCCAGTACTAACCCAGTACCAACCCAGTACTAACCCAGTACTAACCCAGTACCAACCCAGTACTAACCCAGTACTAACCCAGTACCAGCCCAGTCAGTCAGCACTGGTCCTACTGGTCTGCTCCCAGAGAGCCGTCAGGAATAAAGGAGTCGTCCCAGGTCTGGATCCTCTGCTTCTGCCTGTCTTCTCCTTCAGTTGCAGTAAATATATTAATATAAATATTAATATAATGATGATCCTCCTCTTCAGTTCAATGTGTACTAACGCAGGGTGTCTCAGTAATAATCAGGAGACATTTCTGTCCGTTAATCCGAAATAAGAGACAGGATGGTTTAAAAAAAATAAAAAATAAAAAAAGGTGAAAATATACAAAAAAAAATGAAATAAAGAGAGTTAAAACCAGCGCGCGAGCGGCGACCTTCAAAAACAATCCACGAAACACTTGAATGTGAGTCTGAAGAATCGCATGAGAACGAGAGTCACGGAGGAGAGGAGGACACGGGGCGCGAGACACGGGACACGGGACACCGGGACACACCGGAGGAACCGGAGGAACCGGAGGAACCGGAGGACACCGGAGGAACCGACGCGTTCAGTCCCGGAGGAGCTGCAGTCTGCGGGGGAGCGCGGGCTCCATCAGAGGGGGCAGCGCGAGAGAGAGGGCAGATGTCCGGAGGGACATGAACGCGTCTCAGGGCTCTCAGCTGTCAAATGTCCCGTTAGAGGCGCTGCGAGGTATTTAAGGTGCTGCCCGCCTGTCTGTCGGTCCGCCTGTCTGCCTGTCTGTCGCTTTTCTGTCTGTCCGTCTGTCCGGCCGGCGGCTTTAAAAGGAGAAGCTGCTGCTGCTCCGCCTGACGTCACGCGCCACGCCCCGCCCCCTCCGCCTCTCTCTCTCTCGCTCTGTGTGGTCACGTCATTAGGTTGACTCCTCCCTCTCTGCCATCACGATCACGAGACCCCCCCTCCATTTTTAATCTATACTTCTGACGTCACAGGGGTCCCCCACCCACCCCCCCTCCATCCAGCCTCTGCGCGCGCACACACTGCAGTTTTCTCTGTTCTGTGTGGTGCGTTCATGAACTTGAGTATAGGACACAATATTTCACACTAAATTAAACCTATTACATTTCATATTCTATTCATTGTTGTATATGGGTAACATATATATTTGTTCATGTTATTATTCTCATACTAAACAGTTTCATCAAGTGCGTCAATAACCATTTGTCTCGTTAACTCATAATTATAGTTATTAATAGATATTTATGGTTCATTTCTGTATTATAAATAAACAAAGTGTCTCTAATGAAACAACAAACTTTGGATTTCTTATTTCAGTCAGTACGCGCAACAGTCGGTTATCGAAACAGTCAGTTGGCGCGACCGTCGGTTATCGGGAACGTCGGTTGGGGCGATCGTCGGTTATCGCGATTGTCGTTTAACGCGACCCGCGGTTGGCGCGACTGTCGTTTATCGCGATCGTTGGTTACCGCGATTGTCGGTTACCGCGGCCTTCGGTTGACGCGACCAGAGGTTGAGGCGACCAGAGGTTGACGCGACCAGAGGTTGACGCGACCAGAGGTTGACGCGACCAGAGGTTGACGCGACCAGAGGTTGACGCGACCAGAGGTTGAGGCGACCAGAGGTTGACGCGACCAGAGGTTGACGCGACCAGAGGTTGAGGCGACCAGAGGTTGACGCGACCAGAGGTTGACGCGACCAGAGGTTGAGGCGACCAGAGGTTGACGCGACCAGAGGTTGACGCGACCAGAGGTTGACGCGACCAGAGGTTGATGCGACCGGCAGCCGACAGTCCGTTGGCACAATCGCGATGATGACGACCGTCGGTTATGGCGACCGTCAGTTGGCACGACAGTCGGTGTTATGGCGACCGGCGGTTGACAGTCCGTTGTCACGATCACAGTTGAGGCGGTTATGGTTGGCGCAACCGTCGGTAATCGCGATCGTGAGTTGGCGTGACCGTCGGCCGACAGTCTGTTGGCACGATCACGACGGTTTACTGCGCCAACCGACGCGATAACCGACGGTCGCGATAACTCACTGTTTCGATAACCGACGGTTAACGCGATCGTCAGTTGGCACGACAGTCAGTTAGGGCGACCGTCGGTTATGGCGACCGTCGGTTATGGCGACCGTCGGTTATGGCGACCGTCGGTTATGGCGACCGTCGGTTATGGCGACCGTCGGTTATGGCGACCGTCGGTTATGGCGACAGTCGGTTATGGCGACCGTCGGTTATGGCGACCGTCGGTTATGGCGACCGTCGCTTATGGCGACCGTCGGTTATGGCGACCGTCGCTTATGGCGACCGTCGCTTATGGCGACCGTCGGTTATGGCGACCGTCGGTTATGGCGACCGTCGGTTATGGCGACCGTCGGTTATGGCGACCGTCGGTTATGGCGACCGTCGGTTATGGCGACAGTCGGTTATGGCGACCGTCGGTTATGGCGACCGTCGGTTATGGCGACCGTCGGTTATGGCGACCGTCGGTTATGGCGACCGTCGCTTATGGCGACCGTCGGTTATGGCGACCGTCGCTTATGGCGACCGTCGGTTATGGCGACCGTCGCTTATGGCGACCGTCGCTTATGGCGACCGTCGGTTATGGCGACCGTCGGTTATGGCGACCGTCGGTTATGGCGACCGTCGGTTATGGCGACCGTCGGTTATGGCGACCGTCGGTTATGGCGACAGTCGGTTATGGCGACCGTCGGTTATGGCGACCGTCGGTTATGGCGACCGTCGGTTATGGCGACCGTCGGTTATGGCGACCGTCGCTTATGGCGACCGTCGCTTATGGCGACCGTCGGTTATGGCGACCGTCGCTTATGGCGACCGTCGCTTATGGCGACCGTCGGTTATGGCGACCGTCGGTTATGGCGACCGTCGGTTATGGCGACCGTCGGTTATGGCGACCGTCGCTTATGGCGACCGTCGGTTATGGCGACCGTCGGTTATGGCGACCGTCGGTTATGGCGACAGTCGGTTATGGCGACCGTCGGTTATGGCGACCGTCGGTTATGGCGACCGTCGGTTATGGCGACAGAATTAACAAATTACCGACGGTCGCGTTAAATGCCAGAGTGAAGCTGAAACCAATTAATCAATTAGTGGATTCAATAATTAACGGATTCATTCATTAGTGGATCAGCAGAAATGAACGTAAATCTATTTTTAATAATAGTTAATAATATAAATCATCTTTCCGGTGGTTGATCGGGTTGATGTTTCTTAAAAAGATAGTTCTTCGTTATTGATCAAACTTTCTTTTTAAATCACTAAAACTGACCGGAGGGTGTTGGCTAATACCTGGCAGGCTGAAGACTTCTAGATGTCAGCTGATCTCAGCTTCTACATTCATATCATCACAGGCGACTGTGGCTCAGTGATGAGCAGGTCGTCCTTCAATCAGAGGATCGGCGGTTCGATCCCCGGCTCCGCTAGCCCATGTCGATGTGTCCTTGAACAAGACACTTAACCCTACATGTCTCCTGTAGCTGTTCTACGGTGTATGAATGTTAGATAATCTGATGTGGCTCCTTCATGGTTGCTCCTCTCATGAATGGGTGAATGATGTCATGAAGTGTTAAAGCGCTTTGAGTGGTCAGAAGACTAGAAACAGGTCCATATCTGATGAAAGTACAGAAGGTTTGTTTCGTTCACCTGCTGCTCTTCAGGATGAACCCAGAGAAAGTCTCTGTCTCCCCCTGGTGGCTCCTCCTCCCAACTACAACCACATGTATTACACTGAAACCATCAAGAATGGAGAGGATTAAAGATTCTACTAAACTAAGTTGTAACTTAGTTTATATTAATTCTACTAATTCTACTAAACTAAGTTGTAACCAAATGGTATAATAGTTATTATAACATAATTGTGTCTGTGCTTTTATAAATAATAGTGCTTTTATAAATAAAGAAAATGTGCAATCACTTTGTTAGAACAATGTGAATAAAGTTCTATCTGTGCAAAAAAAAGCTAATATTTGGCGACTGTGGCTCAGTGGGTAGCAGGGTCGTCCTTCAATCAGACGATCGGCGGTTCGATCCCCGGCTCCGCCAGCCTGAGTCGATGTGTCCTTGAGCAAGACACTTAACCCCACATGTCTCCTGTATGAATGTTAGATCATCTGATGTAGCTAACCAGACACATCAGTGAATTTAATGAGGTTCTCCCAACTCAAGATACGATGTTTGATGAGGATCGTGACTTTTACTTGTTTATCCAGTGTCTTCAGAGCGTGTTGATGGAGAATGTGGATTATAATACAGTAGTACCGTAATAATAATAATACAGTAGTAGCCTAATATTACAGCAGTAGCACCGTAATAATACTACAGTAGTACCGTAATAATACAGCAAAAAATACTGCCCTAACCCAGACCAAATTATTCTACTTTTATGAATAAAACTTAATCTTGCTTCATGTGATTTGTTAATTGGGGAAAATGAAACGTTTGAAATCATAAATCAGTTTCAATCACAACAAGATGACAAAGTTCACAGATGTATTAAAGTTACACAATAAAAACTTTTCCATAGATCTTTTACACAAACTGAAATCATTTCACATCAATTGTTTTTGAGGTGTTTTAAATAAACTTTAATCTTTAACTTTAATTGACGTAAAAAACTAAGTCACATATTATCTTATGAGGACAAATTCCACTTTCATAACATTTTAACAGAGAAACTTGAAGGCAGCGAGGTGACGAGAAAATACATTTTAGTGTTGAAGATAAACACGTCTTTAAAAAGACTTTAGAGAAGAAATATCCAGAAAATAGCTTCGTTTAAAAATAATTCATATTTAATTCATTTTTAAATTTGTGTAAAAAAACAAACAATAAAATAAAAGATTCAATAAAAAAATCTAGACTGTGAAATACTTCCAGATTTTTTATCTTCACAGAGTAAATTTCATTATTTTGATTTAGTAAATATCATGTCATATTTTAATTCAAGATCTTTTATTTAAAACCATTTGAATACATTTGAATATCACACCCGTTGCAGCCAGCAAATCATTAATGTATAAACTGAATATTAAAAGGTCCTAAAACAGAACCCTGAGGTACTCCCACAATAGATCTGAGTAGAAGATGAAACACCACTCTGACTCGCTGGGTTCTTCCTTCAAGCTAGGATTTCAGCAAGGCAAGAGAATATTAAATGTGAGAGTTTATTGATCAGGACACTGTGATTAACCGTGTCCAACGCCTTCGTGAGGTCAAGAAAACCTGCTGCTGCCACACCCCCTTTATCCATTTAAGCTTAAAATCCTCGAGGAGAAAGCAATCGGCTGTTTCAGTCGAATGATTATCCCTGTACCCAAACTGCATAGGATGAAGTTGATATGCAGAGCTGTTGAGCTGTTTAATGAGTTGCTCTGCTACACATTTCTCAGCAATTTTGGAAACAGCAGGGAGAATCCTGATAATTAGAGACATCGGTTGAATCTCCTGACTTAAAAACGGGTGTTACTACGGCTGATTTCCATCGGAAACACTAGTTGCCCCAGAGATTTGTTAACAATGCTTGTGATCGGGTGGGCGATGTCCCTTTGTGTTGCTTCAGAAAACATGTTGAGCTGAGACCTGTACTTTAGTTGAGAGGCGACAGCAGAAAAGACGATCTCAGGGAGGTAGGATTTGGCGAGTCACCAAGAATCTTGGCCATCGCGCATGCGTACCTGTTAACGACGTAACGTAAACATTTACACGAAAGTACAGGCATGTATTTATTAATGACTTAGTTGTATGTCCTCGTACTTTCGTAATATGTGATGTTCTCAAAGTTCTTGAAATCTGTATTTCCGTCTGCGCCCCACCTGTAACACCGCTGCTCTCCACTAGAGGGGCGCCCCACAGTTTGAGAAATACTGCCCTAACCCAGACTACTACGGTAGCACTGTAATAATACAGTAGCACCGTATTAATACTACAGTAGTATCGTAATAATACTATAGTACCGTAATATAACAGCAGTAGCACCGTAATAATACTACAGTAGTAACATAATTTTACAGCAGTAGTACCGTAATAATAATACTACAGTAGCACCGTAATAATACAGTAGTACGGTACCTGTACGTTAAAAATTTATACGATTTTGCATATTTTTTGTATCGATACTTCATTAAAATAGTGCACGATCAGAGCGCACTCACTGTTCCCTGTCATGTTTTCTGCATGCATTGACTGCATGGATGCGGGGCTTAAGGAGGTAGGACTAAAGGAGGCGGGGCTTAAAGAGGCGGGGCTGCCCAGCACTCACTCACAGTGAGTGATCAAGACATGATGGCCTCAATGCAGGAGCTCTTGCCGACTGTCCTCGGCTTGTTGGAACAAAAGATGAAGAAGTGAAATGTGAAAGTACTTTGGCTCCATTACAGACTGAAGGAAAGCCCACTGACACACAGAGACCCGTCTAACAGACCAAGGGAGGACACGTCAAACATGGCAGAGCTCCTTTCAGACAGACACCAGACAACAGGCTACATAGCCGTGTAGAATCAATGCTGTGATGGCACCATGTAGTGTTCATTAATATCTTGGTAGTAATTAATGAACACTGCAGTTGAAACCACGCCCCCATGCCAAATCCAGGCCAAAAGTCTGAATCTGAAAAAAAGATTTGAATTCGAAACTGTAAAATTAAAGAGTGAAAGATGAAAATATAAAGTTACTGAAAACTGAAAAAATAAATTATTTTTCAAAGTTCAACAAAAAAAACTTGTTTTTTCAGGTTCAAATCTTATTTTCAAATGAACAATACATATGAACTGGATTTAGCTCCATGGCTAAAGGGCCTCACAGAAAGAATGAAAAGAAGAAGAAAAAATGGAAAAATATGTTTTATTTTGAAGAATGACCGGATACATCCGTCTGTGCGTCTGAGCCTCTTAGTCTTAGAGGATACGTGAAAACGTTTCCCCGAAAATGAAACTTAAGTGTACGGTTCAACTCTGCTGGAGTGCCGGTGTTCTGGATTTAAATCAAGGCAGAATATCCTGAAATCCCCCAAAAGCTCTGAAAACTTGCAAGAAACATCCAAACCTTGAGTGTGAGTACAGATCAAGAGGAGTAGTTTAAACATCAGTCAGTGATGATTGACTTCATATGTGGGAGTAGATTTAACGTGATCTGTGAAGCATTGAACGTAGTCGGGGCGGCAGATGATGGAGGTGGACCGGACCAATGCTGTCAGCCTACCGGCATGTGAACATGAATAACAAAGCTCTGTGATGAGAGTGATGTCATGTTCATGTGTTCATGCTGCTCTGACTCCTCCTCCTTTCAGGGTGGAGCCTGCTGGAGTCCGATGGGTCAGACCAGGTCTGAGGAAGTGTAAGTGTGCTTTGAGTTTGATTCATGAAAACATTCAACCGTCTTCAGACTGTGACATCACTCATTCACATCTCTGATGTCATCATCAAAGTGTCACTAGATGAACAGATGATAGATTCATAACTGCAGCTGTATTGTGTCTTGTTCTCTCCATCAGATTCCTGTGAACTCACACTCGACACAAACACAGTGAGCAGGAAACTCAAACTGTCTGACAACAACAGGAAGGTGACATGTGTGGAGGAGCATCAGTCATATCCTGATCATCCAGACAGGTTTGACTACTGGGAGCAGCTGCTGTGTAGAACTGGTCTGACTGGTCGCTGTTACTGGGAGGTCGAGTGGAGAGGAGGAGTTTCTATATCAGTGAGTTACAGAGGAATCAGAAGGAGAGGAGACAGTAGAGACTGTTGGTTTGGAAGGAATGATCAGTCCTGGAGTCTGGAGTGTTATGATGGTTACTCTGTCTGTCACAATAAGACAGAAACACACATCTCCTCCTCTTCTTCCTCCTCCTCCTCCTCCTCCTCCTCCTCCCCTGGTAGAGTAGCAGTGTATGTGGACTGTCCTGCTGGCTCTCTGTCCTTCTACAGAGTCTCCTCTGACACACTGATCCACCTCCACACCTTCAGCACCACATTCACTGAACCTCTTTATCCTGGGTTTGGGTTTGGGTTCAGGTCTGGGTTCTGGTTCTGGTTCTTTCCTGGTTCCTCAGTGTCTCTGTGTTCTCTGGAGGATTGAGAGTCTCCTCCTGGTAGAGAAACCTTCTCTCTGCTGTCCAGGTAGTTCAGCCTGTACAGGATCACACAGCTGATGTTAGTTAGAACCAAACTGGGGTTCTACCCAGAATCCTTTGCTTCTTCAAGGATTTTTAAAAGCACAGATGAACCAAAAAAAAGAGCCAGAAATGTTCTTTATGAACCTCATGTGTTCTCTGTAGAACCCTCTGAAAGGGAACCTTTAGGTTAGCTAAGATGCTAAAATGCTACTTACATGTTGTAATGATGCAACAACTGTTTATTATATGATCGCTCTCTGAAAGAGTTTAATCTGCATAAAGAGTGCTTTTACGTTTGATAATGAAGAACCTTCTTCTGTAGTTTTACATCATAGTTCTGAACGTAGCTCTTTTATTGGTAACGTGTGTTCTTTCATCGTGACGATGCTTCTGTTGCTTCAATAAAACATTTGACTCAACGTTCTGTGTCGCCACAGTTCTTCAGGTCCTTCAGCTCAGAGTAGAGTCTGATGACCGGAACCCACCAGAACAAGCCTTCCTGTTTGTGTTCACTGGAATATGAGACCACATGAATATGAGATCACATGAACATGAGATCACATGAGATCACATGAATATGAGATCACATGAGATCACATGAATATGAGACCACATGAATATGAGATCACATGAATATGAGATCACATGAGATCACATGAATATGAGATCACATGAGATCACATGAGATCACATGAATATGAGACCACATGAACATGAGATCACATGAATATGAGATCACATGAATATGAGATCACATGAACATGAGATCACATGAATATGAGATCACATGAGATCACATGAATATGAGACCACATGAATATGAGATCACATGAACATGAGATTACATGAATATGAGATCACATGAATATGAGATCACATGAACATGAGATCACATGAATATGAGATCTCATGAATATGAGATCACATGAGATCGCATGAATATGAGATCACATGAACATGAGATCACATGAACATGAGATCACATGAATATGAGACCACATGAATATGAGATCACATGAATATGAGATCACATGAGATCACATGAATATGAGATCACATGAGATCACATGAGATCACATGAATATGAGACCACATGAACATGAGATCACATGAATATGAGATCACATGAATATGAGATCACATGAACATGAGATCACATGAATATGAGATCACATGAGATCACATGAATATGAGACCACATGAATATGAGATCACATGAACATGAGATTACATGAATATGAGATCACATGAATATGAGATCACATGAACATGAGATCACATGAATATGAGATCTCATGAATATGAGATCACATGAGATCGCATGAATATGAGATCACATGAACATGAGATCACATGAATATGAGATCACATGAGATCACATGAATATGAGATCACATGAACATGAGATCACATGAATATGAGATCACATGAGATCACATGAACATGAATATGAGATCACATGAAAATGAGATCACATGAATATGAGATCACATGAAAATGAGATCACATGAATATGAGATCACATGAATATGAGATCATGTGAATATGAGATCACATGAATATGAGATCACATGAAAATGAGATCACATGAATATGAGATCACATGAATATGAGATCATGTGAATATGAGATCACATGAACATGAGATCACATGAATATGAGATCACGTGAATATGAGATCACATGAATATGAGGTCACATGAATATAAGATCAAATGAATATGAGATCATATGAATATGACTGAAGTCTTTATTGCTGACCTCAGATGAGTCACATTCCTCTGGTTTCTGCTCGTCATCGCAGTTTCAGAAATGTTTTACTAATATATTTGAACATATATAAACAGATATAAATATTCATATGTAACACATAATCGATAGGACTTCATATCAGTTATATTTCATTTACTATTTTACATATTTAATAACTTTTTGTGAATAATAATAAATAATTTCTGTTTCAAAATATTTAAACATGGAGTCACTCGTACACCGCGCCTTCATCCTCATCCTCATCATCAGTCGTCAGCAGCAGCGCGTCATCGCCGCGTCATCGCCTCCCACCCCGCCCCTCAGTCTCCTCTCCTCTCGACAGGCTGCACGATGGAGCTCGCGAATAAGGTACGAACATCTTCATCTTCATCACATTTCACGACTCTTCTTCATGTCCGCAGCTCGGGGTGTGTTCGTGTCGCGGGCCGGGGCCGCCCGCCGGGGGTTCATGTGAGAATGAAGCGCGTGCGTGTGAATGTGCGTGTGCGTGTCGGGCCGCATCACGACGGAGGACCTATAATATGAATACATGTATGATCATAAGCATCAGAGATCACTGCGCGAGCAGCATCTGCTCTTCATCCATGCAGTATTATTATTATTATTATCGGTACGATTGGCGTCTATGTCGTCATCGGACTGATGGAGATCATCAATATAAAAGGTTATTGATCAGGTTGCTGTCGGGGGATTAAGCCCTGAACGCTGCCTGCAGGAGACCTGCAGCAAAAACAAACGTTTCAGCTGCTGCGTGTGCGCGTGAGACACATTCCTCCTGTGCGTGTGCGTGTGTGCGTATGTGTGTGCGTGTGCGTGTGCGTGTGTGTGCGTGTAAAATGGCAGCCGGAGGAGGATTTCCTCTCAGGTCGGGACGCTGCAACTGCAGCTGCAGCTGCAGATGATGATGATGATGATGATGATGATGATGATGATGATGATGATGATGCTGTTGTTGCGGGTCTAATCGGATCTGGTTTTAAGGATCCTCATGGTCCGATCCGACCTGCTCCCGTTATTTAACCAGTAGTAACCGGTAGTAACCGGTAATAAGCTGCTTTCATCCTCAGATGTAAAATGGAGACCAACCAGTCTGTAGTATCCTGCTCCAATACTCTGAAATATTACTCGTATAAATATACTACGATAAAATATTACTGCTATACATTACTGCAATATTTTTTATAAAATATTACTGCAAAATGATTATGAAATATTACTGCTATATTCTATACAATAGTACTAAAGTACCACAAATTAATATTGCTGAAATATTGCTGCAAAAGATTACTACAATATTTATAGAAAGTATTACTACAATATATATAGAAAATATTTCTACAATATTTATAGAAAATATTACTACAATATTTATAGAAAATATTACTACAATATTTATAGAAAATATTACTACAATATTTATAGAACATATCACAACAATATGTATAGAAAGTATTACTACAATCTTTATGGAAAGTATTACTACAATCTTTATGGAAAATATTACTACATTATATATAGAAAGTATTACTACAATATTTATGGAAAATATTACTACATTATATATAGAAAGTATTACTACAATATTTATAGAAAGTATTACTACAATATTTATAGAAAGTATTACTACAATATTTATAGAAAGTATTACTACAATATTTATAGAAAGTATCACTACAATATATATATAGAAAGTATTACTACAATCTTTATGGAAAGTATTTCTACAATCTTTATCGAAAATATTACCACATTATATATAGAAAGTATTACTACAATATTTATAGAAAGTATTACTACAATATTTATAGAAAATATTACTACAATATTTATAGAAAATATCACTACAATATGTATAGAAAATATCACTCAAATATGTATAGAAAGTATTACTATAATATTTATAGAAAGTATTACTACAATATATATTGAAAATATTACTACAATATTAATTAAATTCAGATTGAACTCTATAGCACCAAATCAACAAGATTATTCCCACAAAGTATGAAGTATTACTGATATAATGTTATTTGGTTGGTACATGAACCTGCAGACAGCATTAGTTACAAAGGCCAAGATTAATAATATCATCATAATATAATCATATATTCATTCATCTTTGACTTGAGGACAGTAGAAGTAAACAGTAAAGACACAAAAGAACAACTCAGATCGTATTGTGATAATGAGACGATATTATAAAAATAATAATAATGATACTGACCACTCTCATAATACTCATTTCTTTGAATTTATTTTATTGAATATAAATGTATCCTATAATCTCTCAATAATATTATAATAACAGTGTGTGTGTATACACATATATATATATATATATATATATATATATATATAAATATATATATATATATATATATATATATATGTATATATATGTACATATATATACATATATATATATATATATATATATATATATATTGTGAAGTAGAAACAAGTAGTTTATTAGGTTGTTGTTTATTTTTTAAATAATAAATCATTGTTGTTTTGATGAAGTTAGTAACCCAGTGACAGTGTTGAACAGCCTGATATCTGAGAGGAAATATTGATCAGTTTGTTTGACCGCATTCTGTCTGTTCATCTTAATTCATAAACCGGTTAATAAACATCCTGCAGAGGAAATTGAATAATAAATCTTCATCATCATGTAGTTACCAACATTCTCTTCATCAGCGACCCCAATGACCCCAATGACCCCAACGACCCCAACGACCCCAAAGACCCCAACGACCCCAACGACGACCAACAACTTCAATGACCAACAACCAACAACCAACATTTTATGAATGAATGTATATATATATATATATATATATATATATATATATATATATATATATATATATATATATATATATATATATATATATATATATATATGAATATAAACATCTGTTATCTCGTTCTGTCTGCAGCTGGTGGCTCAAGGTCAGTTCCGGATGCTGAAGGTTCCTCTGGGCTTCATTAAGGCCTTACAATGGGTGAGTCCACTACACCACCATCACACCATCACACAATCACACCATCACACCAACACACCAACACACCATCGCACCATCACACAATCACACCAACACACCATCACACCAACACACCATCACACCAACACACAATCACACCAACACACCATCACACCAACACACCATCACACCAACACACCATCACACCAACACACCATCACACCAACACACCATCACACCAACACACCAACACACCATCACACCAACACACCATCACACCAACACACGATCACACCAACACACCAACACACCATCACACCAACACACCATCACACCAACACACAATCACACCATCACACCAACACACCAACACACCATCACACCAACACACCATCACACCAACACACAATCACACCATCACACCAACACACCATCACACCAACACACCAACACACCATCACACCAACACACCAACACACCATCACACCAACACACCATCACACCAACACACAATCACACCAACACACCATCACACCAACACACCATCACACCATCACACCATCACACCAACACACCATCACACCAACACATAATCACACCAACACACCATCACACCAACACACCAACACACCATCACACCAACACATAATCACACCAACACACCATCACACCAACACACCAACACACCATCACACCAACACATAATCACACCAACACACAATCACACCAACACACCAACACACCATCACACCAACACATAATCACACCAACACACCATCACACAATCACACCAACACACAATTACACCATCACACCAACACACCAACACACCATCGCACCAACACACAATTACACCATCACACCAACACACCAACACACCATCGCACCAACACACAATCACACCAACACACCAACACACCAACACACCATCACACCAACACACAATTACACCATCACACCAACACACCAACACACCATCGCACCAACACACAATCACACCAACACACCAACACACCATCACACCAACACACCAACACACCATCACACCAACACACCATCACACCATCACACCAACACACAATCACACCATCACACCAACACACCATCACACCAACACACCATCACACCAACACACCATCACACCAACACACAATCACACCATCACACCAACACACCATCACACCAACACACCAACGCAGCAACACACCAACACACCATCGCACCAACACACAATTACACCAACACACCGACACACCATCACACCATCACACCATCACACCATCACAGCAACACAGAAACACACCAACACACCATCGCACCAACACACAATTACACCAACACACCATCACACCAACACACAATCACACCATCACACCAACACACCATCACACCAACACACCATCACACCAACACACCATCACACCAACACACAATCACACCAACACACCATCACACCAACACACCATCACACCAACACACCATCACACCAACACACCAACACACCATCACACCAACACACCATCACACCAACACACAATCACACCAACACACCAACACACCATCACACCAACACACCAACACACCATCACACCAACACACCATCACACCAACACACAATCACACCATCACACCAACACACCATCACACCAACACACCATCACACCAACACACCATCACACCATCACACCATCACACCATCACACCAACACACCATCACACCATCACACCATCACACCAACACACAATCACACCATCACACCAACACACCAACACACCATCACACCAACACACCATCACACCATCACACCAACACACCATCACACCATCACACCATCACACCAACACACCATCACACCAACACACCATCACACAACACACCATCACACCATCACACCAACACACCATCACACCATCACACCAACACACCATCACACCATCACACCATCACACCAACACACCAACACACAATCACACCATCACACCAACACACCATCACACCATCACACCAACACACCATCACACCATCACACCATCACACCAACACACAATCACACCATCACACCATCACACCAACACACCAACACACCATCGCACCAACACACAATCACACCATCACACCATCACACCAACACACCATCACACCAACACACAATCACACCATCACACCAACACACCATCACACCAACACACCAACACACCATCACACCAACACACCAAAAAACAAGCAGTAAAGACGTGTACCCACTCTGTCCCTCCTTATTCTGACAGAAGCTAAAAGTCTCAATGTTTTTCACTAAATTTTTCCAAAACACACACACACACACACACACACACACACACACACACACACACACACACACACACACACACACACACACACACACACACACAGTGCCAAGCAGAGATTGGACAGAAAGTCTGACTGTGACCATCTGCTCCATGAGTGTTTTGTCCTCTTCTTCTGATGATGATGAAGATGAAGGCTGCAAGATACTCAAATGTAGATGTGAAGACTTCCTGTTTCTAGAGCATCTCAAACCTTCAGATGTGTAAATATTGTTTTTATGAGGCCCCAGGCCCTCATGGGCACCAGAGACTCAGAGCCTCAGAACTTAATAGATCCTTAGACCCCCCTGTTATATAATAACATTTAATAATAATATGTTGTCTCCTCCTCCAGTTCTTCGCCATCTTTGCCTTCTCCACCTGTGGCAGTTATTCTGGGATGTTCCGGATGGCGGTGGAGTGTAAGAACCGGACAGAAAGCGACCTGAGTATCGAGGTGGAGTTTGAGTATCCGTTCAGGTCAGTGCAGCACTAATCACTCTAATCAATCACTCTGATCAATCATTCTAATGACACTGATCATTAATGAATCACTCTAATCAATCAATCTAATCACTCTAATCATTAATTAATCACTCTAATCATGCTGATCACTCTAATCACTCAATCTAATCAATCTAATAAATCACACGCGTCAAAATTAAGATTCACAAATATTTCTTCATCTATTTTATTAATGTGGCTGTTTATATTTATTTATAATAATAATAATAATAAATTATTATTTTTTTTAGATTAATTTACATAAATAAATTAATCCTTTAATATTGAGACAGTGAATAAAATAAAATAATAAACAGACACCAGAAGCTAAAGAGTTCAGAATGTTAATGCTAATGTTAGCTTTAGCATTACCATGCTCAAGTTCAAGTTTAGTAATTTCTCTTTTCTAGTTTCCTTCCTACATATGTACATATGTACTTATATCAGTATTTATGTACTTCTGTACTTACGTACTTATATCAGTATTGATGTACCTTGTTGCCGTATGAAACGCCGTCAGAGCTACGTGGCTAACGTTGAGGCTCCTCCCCCTCTCAGACTCCACCAGGTGTACTTCGACGCCCCCACCTGTAAGGGCCAGGACACGGAGCGCCTCTTCCTGGTGGGCGACTACTCTTCCTCAGCAGAGTTCTTCGTCACCATCGGCGTCTTCGCCTTCCTCTATTCCACGGCGGCTCTCGGCATCTACGTCTTCTTCTACGACAAGTACAAAGAGAACAACAAGGGCCCGCTGATCGTACGTCCGCCGCCGACCTCTGACCTCCGACCACCGACCTCTGGGAGACGTGTCTCTCACTGTGTGTGTGTGTGTGTGTGTGTAGGACCTGGGGGTCACCGCCGTGTTCTCCTTCATGTGGTTGGTGAGTTCGGCTGCTTGGGCCAAAGGTCTGTCCGACGTGAAGACCGCCACCGACCCGGATCAAGTCATCACTCTGATCTCGGCCTGCGAGACCGACGGGAACAACTGCCGTGAAGTCCACGACCCGGTCATGTCCGGACTCAACACCTCCGTGGTAAGACCATGAGGACTGATGGGGTGTAATGGGATCTGGTGAGGTCTCATGGGGTCTGGTGGAGTGTAATGGGATCTGGTGAGGTCTCATGGGGTCTGGTGGAGTCTCATGGGGTCTGGTGGAGTGTAATGGGATCTGGTGAGGTCTCATGGGGTCTGATGGAGTGTAATGGGGTCTGGTGGGGTGTCATGGGGTCTGGTGAGGTGTAATGGGGTCTGGTGAAGTGTAATGGGGTCTGGTGAGGTGTAATGGGGTCTGGTGAAGTGTAATGGGGTCTGGTGAGGTGTAATGGGGTCTGATGGGGTCTGGTGTGGTCTGGTGAGGTCTCATGGGGTCTGATGGGGTCTGGTGTGGTCTGGTGAGGTCTCATGGGGTCTGATGGGGTCTGGTGTAGTCTGGTGAGGTCTCATGGGGTCTGATGGGGTCTGGTGTAGTCTGGTGAGGTCTCATGGGGTCTGATGGGGTCTGGTGTGGTCTGGTGAGGTCTCATGGGGTCTGATGGGGTCTGGTGTGGTCTGGTGAGGTCTCATGGGGTCTGATGGGGTCTGGTGTAGTCTGGTGAGGTCTCATGGGGTCTGGTGAGGTTTCATGGGGTGTGGTGGGATCTGATGGGCTCTGATGGGGTCTGAGGCGGTCTGATTAGGTCGTATGAGGTCTGGGGAGGTATGATGGGGATGTAATGGGGTCTCATTGGGTCTGGTGAGGTTTCATGGGGTCTGCTGGGGTGTAATGGGGTCTGATGGGTTCTGATGGGCCCTGATGGGCTTTGATGGGGTCTGGGTCAGTCTGATTAGGTCTCTTGAGTTTCAACGTTCTGAAACTAAACGTATTAAGACGAATCTGAGCTTCAGGACCAAATGTCATTAAATCAAACCGCACCAGGATGTGAGTCCACATGGACGACGGAGACAAAGATGTTTTTATTGATCACAGTTTATCTGATCAGACTGTCACTGGATTCAGACGCAGGTGGATTCGAACATGTGGACCTGAGGTCTGGACCAGTAGTTAGTATTTAAAGATTCAGACTTTAGTTTCACTGCTCGAGTTCAGACGTTTAACATCCGTCATCTTTAATAAGAAGTGAGTGTTTATATATATTATATATAATGTAATGATGAAATATATTATTATATTAATGCGCCTGTCCTCCTGCAGGCGTTCGGCTTCATTAACCTGATCCTGTGGGTCGGGAACCTGTGGTTCGTCTTTAAGGAGACGGGCATCATCGCCCCCTTCATGCGAGCTCCGCCTCCCCAGGAGAAACCTGCCGCGCCGGACGCTTACGGCCAGCAGGGGGCGTACGAACAAGACCCGTACGCCGGCAACCAGGGAGGCTACCAGCCCGAGTACAGCCAGCAGGGATACAACCAGGTGAGTCTAGACAGAGAGAAACACATCTATATATATATTATATATTATATTAGTTTAGAGAAAACATCTGAACTCATATCAGAATATTTTATTATATTATATTGTAAACTAAATTGGCTGATAAATACTGATTATGTAGATTTAAAAACATCTAGAAACTAATTTACCTTCTTTTATTTAATCCTCAGACGTGTAAATATTGTTTTAATCGGTTAAATAAATTGTGGCAGTCACATGACTAGGTCACATGACTAGGTCACGTGACCGGGTCACATGACTAGGTCACATGACCACACCTCTTTTCCTGTTCATGCCATGTGATTGCCGCTGTGTTTCCTGCAGGAGGCGGAGTTCGGGCAGGCGGCGCCAACCTCCTTTTCCAATCAGATGTGAACAGACAGGAAGCAGGTGAGTCAATTCATTTATTCAAGGCACTTTAAATGAGAAATTATCAATAAACCTGATCATCCCAGTTTATCAGTTCATTCTTGGGGGGTTAGGGGCTAGGAGGGGTTCAGGGTGATGCTGTGTTCACTCCAAAAGAGTTGAGAATTATTCGCGCAAGTAGATTACATCTAAAGTCAATGCACAGATGCGAATGGTTGCGAAAAAGCAAATTGTTCTTCTTTTTTCTCGCACTTTTTTCGCCATTGGTCAGGAACCTATGAGGGTTAGGGTTCCTGTTGGTCAGGAGCCTATGAAGGTTAGGGTTCCTGTTGGTCAGGAGCCTATGAGGGTTAGGGTTCCTGTAGGTCAAGAGCCTATGAGGGTTAGGGTTCCTGTTGGTCAAGAACCTATGAGGGTTAGGGTTCCTGTTGGTCAAGAACCTATGAGGGTTAGGGTTCCTGTTGGTCAGGAGCCTATGAGGGTTAGGGTTCCTGTTGGTCAAGAACCTATGAGGGTTAGGGTTCCTGTTAGTCAAGAACCTATGAGGGTTAGGGTTCCTGTTAGTCAAGAACCTATGAGGGTTAGGGTTCCTGTTGGTCAGGAGCCTATGAGGGTTAGGGTTCCTGTTAGTCAGGAGCCTATGAGGGTTATGGTTCCTGTAGGTCAAGAGCCTATGAGGGTTAGGGTTCCTGTTGGTCAAGAACCTATGAGGGTTAGGGTTCCTGTTGGTCAGGAGCCTATGAGGGTTAGGGTTCCTGTTGGTCAAGAACCTATGAGGGTTAGGGTTCCTGTTAGTCAAGAACCTATGAGGGTTAGGGTTCCTGTTAGTCAAGAACCTATGAGGGTTAGGGTTCCTGTTGGTCAGGAGCCTATGAGGGTTAGGGTTCCTGTTGGTCAAGAACCTATGAGGGTTAGGGTTCCTGTTGGTCAAGAGCCTATGAGGGTTAGGGTTCCTGTTGGTCAGTAGCCTATGAGGGTTTGGGTTCCTGTAGGTCAAGAGCCTATGAGGGTTAGGGTTCCTGTTGGTCAAGAACCTATGAGGGTTAGGGTTCCTGTTGGTCAGGAGCCTATGAGGGTTAGGGTAGCTGTTGGTCAAGAACCTATGAGGGTTAGGGTTCCTGTTGGTCAAGAACCTATGAGGGTTAGGGTTCCTGTTGGTCAAGAACCTATGAGGGTTAGGGTTCCTGTTGGTCAAGAACCTATGAGGGTTAGGGTTCCTGTTAGTCAAGAACCTACGAGGGTTAGGGTTCCTGTTAGTCAAGAACCTATGAGGGTTAGGGTTCCTGTTGGTCAGGAGCCTATGAGGGTTAGGGTTCCTGTTGGTCAGGAGCCTATGAGGGTTTGGGTTCCTGTAGGTCAAGAGCCTATGAGGGTTTGGGTTCCTGTAGGTCAAGAGCCTATGAGGGTTAGGGTTCCTGTTGGTCAGGAACCCTAACCCTTATAGGTTCTTGTTGGTCAGGAACCTATGAGGGTTAGGGTTCCTGTTGGTCAGGAGCCTATGAGGGTTAGGGTTCCTGTTGGTCAGGAGCCTATGAGGGTTTGGGTTCCTGTAGGTCAAGAGCCTATGAGGGTTAGGGTTCCTGTTGGTCAGGAACCCCAACCCTTATAGGTTCTTGTTGGTCAGGAACCTATGAGGGTTAGGGTTCGTGACAAAACGTTCCATTCGCTACAAAACGTTCCATTTGTCACATTATCGTATATTTTCATCTTTTTTCTGTCGAAACTAGATATTTTTCATCACAGTTTTTGTTGATGAAACCATCAGCGATATTTGTATTATTGTTATATTTTTGTTTTTGTTTCCTTTTACAGGAAACGCCGGAGTGAACCGCCAGTGGGTCGCCTGCAACCTACCCACAATGCAACACTCCTGTCTGCAGAGTGAATGGGGGAGGGAGGGGAGGTAGATGTCCTCGATAATGAATTAATGCGTTATTCATATTAAAGAACATAACCTGTGGACAGAATGTGTTTGTGTTGTAAAGATATCACTTTGAACAGATTATATAGACTCAACTGTTTCTTCATGTTTCCTCTTGAACCCAAGGATCTGCCCCGCCCCCTCGTTGTATGCCCCGCCCCCCCAGGATCAACGCCGGCCAATCATGAAGCTGTTCAGACCGGGTTCACGAATCAGACAACCAAATGAATCAAACTGGATCAAACTGGATCCCGCGTCCGCCGACATCCCCTCCCAGCTGTTCGCCGTTTGTCTTGCTGCATGTAAATATCGACACAGGAAGTGATGTCACAGCGGAGACGCGGTGAACCCGGTCTTGACTGCAGCTTCATGGGTGACTGGATCCAAAATGGCTCCCGGTCGTTACAGTTTTGCACTGTTTTGTGTGTCTGTTATCTGCTGCAGCGACCGAGGAGGAGAGCCGGCCGCTCCGACGTCCGAATAATTAATAATCAATAAGAAACAAGAAACACAGCGTTCAGCTTCATAAACGGACCCAAAACCTTCAAACGTCACAAATAAAACGACGAGGACTCGATTAGAAACTAGAACTTCTATGAACAACTAATACAAGGACTAGTTTCTGATCTGTTTGGTGAATTTAAACGAATCCGTTAAAGTTTCAGAGGAATTCCTTCGTTAAAATCTCCAAACGTTTGTGTTTCATTCCCGGTCTTCTCCTCGGCTCTCAGCCAATCAGCAGCACCGTGAGCTGGTTTTATTGTAAAAGTGTTTCTGGAAAGTTTCTCGGTCTGAAAACAAACTTGATTCTTCTTCTTCTTCTTCTTCTTCTTCTTCTTCTTCTTCTTCTTCTTCTTCTTCTTCTTCTTCTTCTTCTTCTTCGCTGGTTTTGTTTGTTTGTTGGGAAAGTGAAGCAGTTCTTCCTCCGCATGATGACGTGTTTCCTGCTTGTGTTGTTCAGTAACTGATGATCAGTGTGATTCTACTTCCTGTTCTCCTGTGTGTGTGTGTGTGTGTGTGTGTGTGTGTGTGTGTGTGTGTCAATACTTCTTTTATTTTCTAATTTCCTCCTTCCACATTTTAAACTCCTCTTTTCTCTTCTTTCTCATCTTCAAAATCATTCGTCCTTAATCTCCTCCTCCTCCTCCCTATCCTCCTCCTCCTCCTCTATCTGTGATGTAACTTCCTGTGTAATGATATTCTAATCAACATCAGTATCCATGGCGACGGTGTTGACAGTGACAATGATGTGTGTAAGTTGTTGCTATGGAGACACCCCCCTCCCCCCACCCTCCCCCGCTGTGTTTATTCAATGGAAAGTTTCAATAAACTACAAAGTCTGAGTCCGTTAATGAGTGAACTGATGAATCAATTTATTAATATGTGCTGACCAACGTAAAGAAGACGTTCCACAGTGTTGACCAACGTAAAGAGGAGGTTCCACAGCGTTGACCAAAGTAAAGAGGAGGTTCCACAGTGTTGACCTACGTATAGAGGAGGTTCCACAGTGTTGACCTACGTATAGAGGAGGTTCCACAGCGTTGACCTGTGTAAAGAGGAGGTTCCACAGCGTTGACCAAAGTAAAGAGGAGGTTCCACAGTGTTGACCCAAGAAAAGAGGAGGTTCCACAGTGTTGACCCAAGAAAAGAGGAGGTTCCACAGTGTTGACCCAAGAAAAGAGGAGGTTCCACAGTGTTGACCTACGTATAGAGGAGGTTCCACAGCGTTGACCTGTGTAAAGAGGAGGTTCCACAGCGTTGACCAAAGTAAAGAGGAGGTTCCACAGTGTTGACCCAAGAAAAGAGGAGGTTCCACAGTGTTGACCTACGTATAGAGGAGGTTCCACAGTGTTGACCTACGTATAGAGGAGGTTCCACAGTGTTGACCTACGTATAGAGGAGGTTCCACAGCGTTGACCCAAGAAAAGAGGAGGTTCCACAGTGTTGACCCACGTAAAGAGGAGGTTCCACAGTGTTGACCCAAGAAAAGAGGAGGTTCCACAGTGTTGACCCAAGAAAAGAGGAGGTTCCACAGCGTTGACCAAAGTAAAGAGGAGGTTCCACAGTGTTGACCAACATAAAGAGGAGGTTCCAGTGTTGACCCAAGAAAAGAGGAGGTTCCACAGTGTTAACCCACGTAAAGAGGAGGTTCCACAGTGTTGACCCAAGAAAAGAGGAGGTTCCACAGTGTTGACCCACATAAAGAGGAGGTTCCACAGTGTTGACCCAAGAAAAGAGGAGGTTCCACAGTGTTGACCCACGTAAAGAGGAGGTTCCACAGTGTTGACCCACGTAAAGAGGAGGTTCCACATTGTTGACCCAAGAAAAGAGGAGGTTCCACAGCATTGACCAACATAAAGAGGAGGTTCCACACTGTTGACCCAAGAAAAGAGGAGGTTCCACAGCATTGACCAACATAAAGAGGAGGTTCCACATTGTTGACCCAAGAAAAGAGGAGGTTCCACAGCATTGACCAACATAAAGAGGAGGTTCCACAGCATTGACCAACATAAAGAGGAGGCTCCACAGTGTTGACCCAAGAAAAGAGGAGGTTCCACAGTGTTGACCCACGTAAAGAGGAGGCTCCACAGTGTTGACCCAAGAAGAGAGGAGGTTCCACAGTGTTGACCCACATGAAGAGGAGGTTCCACAGTGTTGACCCATGTAAAGAGGAGGTTCCACAGTGTTGACCTAAGAAAAGAGGAGGTTCCACAGCGTTGACCAATGTATAGAGGAGGTTCCACAGTGTTGACCCACGGAAAGAGGAGGTTCCACAGTGTTGACCCACGTAAAGAGGAGGTTCCACAGTGTTGACCCACGGAAAGAGGAGGTTCCACAGTGTTGACCCACGTAAAGAGGAGGTTCCACAGTGTTGACCCACGTAAAGAGGAGGTTCCACAGCATTGACCAACATAAAGAGGAGGTTCCACAGCGTTGACCCAAGAAAAGAGGAGGTTCCACAGCATTGACCAACATAAAGAGGAGGTTCCACAGTGTTGACCAACATAAAGAGGAGGTTCCACAGTGTTGACCAATGTATAGAGGAGGTTCCACAGTGTTGACCTAAGAAAAGAGGAGGTTCCACAGTGTTGACCCACGTAAAGAGGAGGTTCCACAGTGTTGACCCACGTAAAGAGGAGGTTCCACAGTGTTGACCTAAGAAAAGAGGAGGTTCCACAGCGTTGACCAAAGTAAAGAGGAGGTTCCACAGCGTTGACCAAAGTAAAGAGGAGGTTCCACAGTGTTGACCCAAGAAAAGAGGAGGTTCCACAGTGTTGACCCAAGAAAAGAGGAGTTTCCACAGTGTTGACCCAAGAAAAGAGGAGGTTCCACAGTGTTGACCTACGTATAGAGGAGGTTCCACAGTGTTGACCTACGTATAGAGGAGGTTCCACAGTGTTGACCTACGTATAGAGGAGGTTCCACAGCGTTGACCTGTGTAAAGAGGAGGTTCCACAGCGTTGACCAAAGTAAAGAGGAGGTTCCACAGTGTTGACCCAAGAAAAGAGGAGGTTCCACAGTGTTGACCTACGTATAGAGGAGGTTCCACAGTGTTGACCTACGTATAGAGGAGGTTCCACAGTGTTGACCTACGTATAGAGGAGGTTCCACAGCGTTGACCCAAGAAAAGAGGAGGTTCCACAGTGTTGACCCACATAAAGAGGAGGTTCCACAGCGTTGACCAAAGTAAAGAGGAGGTTCCACAGTGTTGACCCAAGAAAAGAGGAGGTTCCACAGTGTTGACCTACGTATAGAGGAGGTTCCACAGTGTTGACCTACGTATAGAGGAGGTTCCACAGTGTTGACCTACGTATAGAGGAGGTTCCACAGCGTTGACCCAAGAAAAGAGGAGGTTCCACAGTGTTGACCCACGTAAAGAGGAGGTTCCACAGCGTTGACCAAAGTAAAGAGGAGGTTCCACAGTGTTGACCAACATAAAGAGGAGGTTCCAGTGTTGACCCAAGAAAAGAGGAGGTTCCACAGTGTTAACCCACGTAAAGAGGAGGTTCCACAGTGTTGACCCAAGAAAAGAGGAGGTTCCACAGTGTTGACCCACATAAAGAGGAGGTTCCACAGTGTTGACCCAAGAAAAGAGGAGGTTCCACAGTGTTGACCCACGTAAAGAGGAGGTTCCACAGTGTTGACCCACGTAAAGAGGAGGTTCCACATTGTTGACCCAAGAAAAGAGGAGGTTCCACAGCATTGACCAACATAAAGAGGAGGTTCCACACTGTTGACCCAAGAAAAGAGGAGGTTCCACAGCATTGACCAACATAAAGAGGAGGTTCCACAGCATTGACCAACATAAAGAGGAGGCTCCACAGTGTTGACCCAAGAAAAGAGGAGGTTCCACAGTGTTGACCCACGTAAAGAGGAGGTTCCACAGTGTTGACCCAAGAAGAGAGGAGGTTCCACAGTGTTGACCCACATAAAGAGGAGGTTCCACAGTGTTGACCCATGTAAAGAGGAGGTTCCACAGTGTTGACCTAAGAAAAGAGGAGGTTCCACAGCGTTGACCAATGTATAGAGGAGGTTCCACAGTGTTGACCCACGGAAAGAGGAGGTTCCACAGTGTTGACCCACGTAAAGAGGAGGTTCCACAGTGTTGACCCACGGAAAGAGGAGGTTCCACAGTGTTGACCTAAGAAAAGAGGAGGTTCCACAGCGTTGACCCACGTAAAGAGGAGGTTCCACAGTGTTGACCCACGGAAAGAGGAGGTTCCACAGTGTTGACCCACGTAAAGAGGAGGTTCCACAGTGTTGACCCACGTAAAGAGGAGGTTCCACAGCATTGACCAACATAAAGAGGAGGTTCCACAGCGTTGACCCAAGAAAAGAGGAGGTTCCACAGCATTGACCAACATAAAGAGGAGGTTCCACAGTGTTGACCAACATAAAGAGGAGGTTCCACAGTGTTGACCAATGTATAGAGGAGGTTCCACAGTGTTGACCTAAGAAAAGAGGAGGTTCCACAGTGTTGACCCACGTAAAGAGGAGGTTCCACAGTGTTGACCTAAGAAAAGAGGAGGTTCCACAGCGTTGACCCACGTAAAGAGGAGGTTCCACAGCATTGACCAACATAAAGAGGAGGTTCCACAGTGTTGACCTAAGAAAAGAGGAGGTTCCACAGCGTTGACCCACGTAAAGAGGAGGTTCCACAGCATTGACCAACATAAAGAGGAGGTTCCACAGCATTGACCAATGTATAGAGGAGGTTCCACAGTGTTGACCCAAGAAAAGAGGAGGTTCCACAGTGTTGACCTAAGAAAAGAGGAGGTTCCACAGCATTGACCAACATAAAGAGGAGGTTCCACAGCATTGACCAACATAAAGAGGAGGTTCCACACTGTTGACCCAAGAAAAGAGGAGGTTCCACAGCATTGACCAACATAAAGAGGAGGTTCCACATTGTTGACCCAAGAAAAGAGGAGGTTCCACAGCATTGACCAACATAAAGAGGAGGTTCCACAGCATTGACCAACATAAAGAGGAGGCTCCACAGTGTTGACCCAAGAAAAGAGGAGGTTCCACAGTGTTGACCCACGTAAAGAGGAGGCTCCACAGTGTTGACCCAAGAAGAGAGGAGGTTCCACAGTGTTGACCCACATAAAGAGGAGGTTCCACAGTGTTGACCCATGTAAAGAGGAGGTTCCACAGTGTTGACCTAAGAAAAGAGGAGGTTCCACAGCGTTGACCAATGTATAGAGGAGGTTCCACAGTGTTGACCCACGGAAAGAGGAGGTTCCACAGTGTTGACCCACGTAAAGAGGAGGTTCCACAGTGTTGACCCACGGAAAGAGGAGGTTCCACAGTGTTGACCCACGTAAAGAGGAGGTTCCACAGTGTTGACCCACGTAAAGAGGAGGTTCCACAGCGTTGACCCAAGAAAAGAGGAGGTTCCACAGCATTGACCAACATAAAGAGGAGGTTCCACAGTGTTGACCAACATAAAGAGGAGGTTCCACAGTGTTGACCAATGTATAGAGGAGGTTCCACAGTGTTGACCTAAGAAAAGAGGAGGTTCCACAGTGTTGACCCACGTAAAGAGGAGGTTCCACAGTGTTGACCCACGTAAAGAGGAGGTTCCACAGTGTTGACCTAAGAAAAGAGGAGGTTCCACAGCGTTGACCAAAGTAAAGAGGAGGTTCCACAGCGTTGACCAAAGTAAAGAGGAGGTTCCACAGCGTTGACCAAAGTAAAGAGGAGGTTCCACAGTGTTGACCCAAGAAAAGAGGAGGTTCCACAGTGTTGACCCAAGAAAAGAGGAGGTTCCACAGTGTTGACCCAAGAAAAGAGGAGGTTCCACAGTGTTGACCTACGTATAGAGGAGGTTCCACAGTGTTGACCTACGTATAGAGGAGGTTCCACAGCGTTGACCTGTGTAAAGAGGAGGTTCCACAGCGTTGACCAAAGTAAAGAGGAGGTTCCACAGTGTTGACCCAAGAAAAGAGGAGGTTCCACCGTGTTGACCTACGTATAGAGGAGGTTCCACAGTGTTGACCTACGTATAGAGGAGGTTCCACAGTGTTGACCTACGTATAGAGGAGGTTCCACAGCGTTGACCCAAGAAAAGAGGAGGTTCCACAGTGTTGACCCACGTAAAGAGGAGGTTCCACAGTGTTGACCCAAGAAAAGAGGAGGTTCCACAGTGTTGACCCACGTAAAGAGGAGGTTCCACAGTGTTGACCCAAGAAAAGAGGAGGTTCCACAGCGTTGACCAAAGTAAAGAGGAGGTTCCACAGTGTTGACCAACATAAAGAGGAGGTTCCAGTGTTGACCCAAGAAAAGAGGAGGTTCCACAGTGTTAACCCACGTAAAGAGGAGGTTCCACAGTGTTGACCCAAGAAAAGAGGAGGTTCCACAGTGTTGACCCACATAAAGAGGAGGTTCCACAGTGTTGACCCACGTAAAGAGGAGGTTCCACAGTGTTGACCCACGTAAAGAGGAGGTTCCACATTGTTGACCCAAGAAAAGAGGAGGTTCCACAGCATTGACCAACATAAAGAGGAGGTTCCACACTGTTGACCCAAGAAAAGAGGAGGTTCCACAGCATTGACCAACATAAAGAGGAGGTTCCACAGCATTGACCAACATAAAGAGGAGGCTCCACAGTGTTGACCCAAGAAAAGAGGAGGTTCCACAGTGTTGACCCACGTAAAGAGGAGGCTCCACAGTGTTGACCCAAGAAGAGAGGAGGTTCCACAGTGTTGACCCACATAAAGAGGAGGTTCCACAGTGTTGACCCATGTAAAGAGGAGGTTCCACAGTGTTGACCTAAGAAAAGAGGAGGTTCCACAGCGTTGACCAATGTATAGAGGAGGTTCCACAGTGTTGACCCACGGAAAGAGGAGGTTCCACAGTGTTGACCCACGTAAAGAGGAGGTTCCACAGTGTTGACCCACGGAAAGAGGAGGTTCCACAGTGTTGACCTAAGAAAAGAGGAGGTTCCACAGCGTTGACCCACGTAAAGAGGAGGTTCCACAGTGTTGACCCACGGAAAGAGGAGGTTCCACAGTGTTGACCCACGTAAAGAGGAGGTTCCACAGCATTGACCAACATAAAGAGGAGGTTCCACAGCGTTGACCCAAGAAAAGAGGAGGTTCCACAGCATTGACCAACATAAAGAGGAGGTTCCACAGTGTTGACCAACATAAAGAGGAGGTTCCACAGTGTTGACCAATGTATAGAGGAGGTTCCACAGTGTTGACCTAAGAAAAGAGGAGGTTCCACAGTGTTGACCCACGTAAAGAGGAGGTTCCACAGTGTTGACCCACGTAAAGAGGAGGTTCCACAGTGTTGACCTAAGAAAAGAGGAGGTTCCACAGCGTTGACCCACGTAAAGAGGAGGTTCCACAGCATTGACCAACATAAAGAGGAGGTTCCACAGTGTTGACCTAAGAAAAGAGGAGGTTCCACAGCGTTGACCCACGTAAAGAGGAGGTTCCACAGCATTGACCAACATAAAGAGGAGGTTCCACAGCATTGACCAATGTATAGAGGAGGTTCCACAGTGTTGACCCAAGAAAAGAGGAGGTTCCACAGTGTTGACCTAAGAAAAGAGGAGGTTCCACAGCATTGACCAACATAAAGAGGAGGTTCCACAGCATTGACCAACATAAAGAGGAGGTTCCACAGTGTTGACCCAAGAAAAGAGGAGGTTCCACAGTGTTGACCCACGTAAAGAGGAGGCTCCACAGTGTTGACCCAAGAAGAGAGGAGGTTCCACAGTGTTGACCCACATAAAGAGGAGGTTCCACAGTGTTGACCCATGTAAAGAGGAGGTTCCACAGTGTTGACCTAAGAAAAGAGGAGGTTCCACAGCGTTGACCAATGTATAGAGGAGGTTCCACAGTGTTGACCCACGGAAAGAGGAGGTTCCACAGTGTTGACCCACGTAAAGAGGAGGTTCCACAGTGTTGACCCACGGAAAGAGGAGGTTCCACAGTGTTGACCCACGTAAAGAGGAGGTTCCACAGTGTTGACCCACGTAAAGAGGAGGTTCCACAGCGTTGACCCAAGAAAAGAGGAGGTTCCACAGCATTGACCAACATAAAGAGGAGGTTCCACAGTGTTGACCAACATAAAGAGGAGGTTCCACAGTGTTGACCAATGTATAGAGGAGGTTCCACAGTGTTGACCTAAGAAAAGAGGAGGTTCCACAGTGTTGACCCACGTAAAGAGGAGGTTCCACAGTGTTGACCCACGTAAAGAGGAGGTTCCACAGTGTTGACCTAAGAAAAGAGGAGGTTCCACAGCGTTGACCAAAGTAAAGAGGAGGTTCCACAGCGTTGACCAAAGTAAAGAGGAGGTTCCACAGCGTTGACCAAAGTAAAGAGGAGGTTCCACAGTGTTGACCCAAGAAAAGAGGAGGTTCCACAGTGTTGACCCAAGAAAAGAGGAGGTTCCACAGTGTTGACCCAAGAAAAGAGGAGGTTCCACAGTGTTGACCTACGTATAGAGGAGGTTCCACAGTGTTGACCTACGTATAGAGGAGGTTCCACAGCGTTGACCTGTGTAAAGAGGAGGTTCCACAGCGTTGACCAAAGTAAAGAGGAGGTTCCACAGTGTTGACCCAAGAAAAGAGGAGGTTCCACAGTGTTGACCTACGTATAGAGGAGGTTCCACAGTGTTGACCTACGTATAGAGGAGGTTCCACAGTGTTGACCTACGTATAGAGGAGGTTCCACAGCGTTGACCCAAGAAAAGAGGAGGTTCCACAGTGTTGACCCACGTAAAGAGGAGGTTCCACAGTGTTGACCCAAGAAAAGAGGAGGTTCCACAGTGTTGACCCACGTAAAGAGGAGGTTCCACAGTGTTGACCCAAGAAAAGAGGAGGTTCCACAGCGTTGACCAAAGTAAAGAGGAGGTTCCACAGTGTTGACCAACATAAAGAGGAGGTTCCAGTGTTGACCCAAGAAAAGAGGAGGTTCCACAGTGTTAACCCACGTAAAGAGGAGGTTCCACAGTGTTGACCCAAGAAAAGAGGAGGTTCCACAGTGTTGACCCACATAAAGAGGAGGTTCCACAGTGTTGACCCACGTAAAGAGGAGGTTCCACAGTGTTGACCCACGTAAAGAGGAGGTTCCACATTGTTGACCCAAGAAAAGAGGAGGTTCCACAGCATTGACCAACATAAAGAGGAGGTTCCACACTGTTGACCCAAGAAAAGAGGAGGTTCCACAGCATTGACCAACATAAAGAGGAGGTTCCACAGCATTGACCAACATAAAGAGGAGGCTCCACAGTGTTGACCCAAGAAAAGAGGAGGTTCCACAGTGTTGACCCACGTAAAGAGGAGGCTCCACAGTGTTGACCCAAGAAAAGAGGAGGTTCCACAGTGTTGACCCACATAAAGAGGAGGTTCCACAGTGTTGACCCATGTAAAGAGGAGGTTCCACAGTGTTGACCTAAGAAAAGAGGAGGTTCCACAGCGTTGACCAATGTAAAGAGGAGGTTCCACAGTGTTGACCCACGGAAAGAGGAGGTTCCACAGTGTTGACCCACGTAAAGAGGAGGTTCCACAGTGTTGACCCACGGAAAGAGGAGGTTCCACAGTGTTGACCTAAGAAAAGAGGAGGTTCCACAGCGTTGACCCACGTAAAGAGGAGGTTCCACAGTGTTGACCCACGGAAAGAGGAGGTTCCACAGTGTTGACCCACGTAAAGAGGAGGTTCCACAGCATTGACCAACATAAAGAGGAGGTTCCACAGCGTTGACCCAAGAAAAGAGGAGGTTCCACAGCATTGACCAACATAAAGAGGAGGTTCCACAGTGTTGACCAACATAAAGAGGAGGTTCCACAGTGTTGACCAATGTATAGAGGAGGTTCCACAGTGTTGACCTAAGAAAAGAGGAGGTTCCACAGTGTTGACCCACGTAAAGAGGAGGTTCCACAGTGTTGACCCACGTAAAGAGGAGGTTCCACAGTGTTGACCTAAGAAAAGAGGAGGTTCCACAGCGTTGACCCACGTAAAGAGGAGGTTCCACAGCATTGACCAACATAAAGAGGAGGTTCCACAGTGTTGACCTAAGAAAAGAGGAGGTTCCACAGCGTTGACCCACGTAAAGAGGAGGTTCCACAGCATTGACCAACATAAAGAGGAGGTTCCACAGCATTGACCAATGTATAGAGGAGGTTCCACAGTGTTGACCCAAGAAAAGAGGAGGTTCCACAGTGTTGACCTAAGAAAAGAGGAGGTTCCACAGCATTGACCAACATAAAGAGGAGGTTCCACAGCATTGACCAACATAAAGAGGAGGTTCCACAGTGTTGACCTAAGAAAAGAGGAGGTTCCACAGCGTTAATGTCGTTCAACACTCTCTGTAGTTTCTCTCCTGTATGTCATAAGTTCTTTTAGAAATGTCAGTAATAAAAGCCTCTTATGCTACTTTTCGGTCTCCTCCCATCTTCTCTTTGCTCCAACTCACTTCTTCCCTCCTTCCTCCCTCCTCCCTCTCTCCTTCCTTGTGTCCTCTTGTCCTCCCTGCTGCTCCCTCCTCTTCCTGCCCCCTCCTTTCCTCTCCTCTCCTCCTCCCACTCTCCCCCAGTCTGTTATCAGATGAGTCAGTGTGCGTCTGTGTTCAGTCAGTAATGGCGTCTCTCAGCTTCCTGCTGCTCAGCGCCGCTCTGATCCACGCCGCCCAGGTAAGGATGAGAGACATCGACGCCACACAGAGAGAGAGAGAGAGAGAGAGAGAGAGAGAGAGAGAGAGAGAGAGAGAGAGAGAGAGAGGGGCTCCATCCTCATGATGCTGCTGATAGTGAGGCAGGAAGGAGCCGCTTGTTTTCTGCCATTACATCAGTGTGTGTGTGTGTGTGTGTGTGTGCATTTAAGAGTGTGTGTGTGTGTTTGTGTGTGTGCGCGTGTTTGCGTGTGTGTACGTTTAAGAGTGTGTGTGTGTGTGTGTGTGTGTGTGTGTTTGTGTGCGTGCTTTCGTGTGTGTGTGCATTTAAGAGTGTGTGTGTGTTTGTGTGTGTGCGCTTGCTTGCGTGTGTGTACGTTTAAGAGTGTGTGTGTGTTTGTGTGTGTTTGTTTGCGTGTGTGTGTGTGCTTAAGTGTGTGTGTGTGTCTGTGTGTGTGTTTGTGTGTGTTTGCGTGTGTCTGTGTTTGCGTGTGTGTTTAAGTGTGTGTGTGTGTCTGTGTGTGTGTTTGTGTGTGTTTGCGTGTGTCTGTGTTTGCGTGTGTGTTTAAATGTGTGTTTGTGTGTGTCCGCTTAGACCGGAGGAACATTTCGTTTCTGTCGCCATGGCGACGGGAGACGGTAACCCACGGCAACAGAGCCGTATGTTACAGCAGGTCTCATGACACCGGACCGCTGTGTGTGTGTGTGTGTGTGTGTGTGTGTGTGTGTGTGTGTGTGTGTGTGTGTGTGTGTGTGTGACTCGTTCATCTACCCTCGTGAGGACCGCGTCCCCGCTGTGAGGACGTGTCGGGTCCGTTTCATTTAAAGTGGTATTAAAGCTCCGCCTGTGCGAGAGGACGATGTGCTTCATCACGCTCATGTCTGCAGAGGAGAGAACAACAACCTTCCTCTCTCAGATAACTTCTCTTTGCATTGTTGCCGTTTGGAATATTTAACGTTTGAGAAGTTTTTCTTTGTTTTGGAGCTCTGAAGATAAAGAGCATCATGTTGATCACGCTTTGCAGAAAGAGACGCAGGAAGGCCGACTGAGGGATGCTCCTCGGCAGGACTCGTCTCCTCCTCTTCCTCCTCCTCCTCCTCTTCCTCTTCCTCTTCTTCCTCCTTCTCCTCCTCCTCCTCTTCCTCCTCCTGTGCTGATGCAGTTCATCATGATGGTCTTAAATCACACGTCCCACTGTTTCTGTTTATCTCTGACAAAATCACTGCAGTGACTCTGAGGCCTGAAGGCGAGGAAGACGACAGCAGATCTGCTGGTTTAGATCTACTGGTTTAGATCTACTGGTTTATAGGCTACTGGTTTAGATCTACTGGTTTATAGGCTACTGGTTTAGATCTACTGGTTTAGATCTACTGGTTTATAGGCTACTGGTTTAGATCTACTGGTATAGATCTACTGGTTTATAGTCTACTGGTTTAGATCTACTGGTTTATAGGCTACTGGTTTATAGTCTACTGGTTTAGATCTACTGGTTTAGATCTACTGGTTTATAGTCTACTGGTTTAGATCTACTGGTTTATAGGCTACTGGTTTATAGTCTACTGGTTTATAGTCTACTGGTTTAGATCTACTGGTTTATAGGCTACTGGTTTATAGTCTACTGGTTTAGATCTACTGGTTTATAGTCTACTGGTTTATAGTCTACTGGTTTAGATCTACTGGTTTATAGGCTACTGGTTTATAGTCTACTGGTTTAGATCTACTGGTATAGATCTACTGGTTTATAGTCTACTGGTTTAGATCTACTGGTTTAGATCTACTGGTTTATAGGCTACTGGTTTATAGTCTACTGGTTTAGATCTACTGGTTTAGATCTACTGGTTTATAGTCTACTGGTTTAGATCTACTGGTTTATAGGCTACTGGTTTATAGTCTACTGGTTTATAGTCTACTGGTTTAGATCTACTGGTTTATAGTCTACTGGTTTATAGGCTACTGGTTTAGATCTACTGGTTTATAGGCTACTGGTTTAGATCTACTGGTTTAGATCTACTGGTTTATAGGCTACTGGTTTAGATCTACTGGTTTATAGGCTACTGGTTTAGATCTACTGGTTTAGATCTACTGGTTTATAGGCTACTGGTTTAGATCTACTGGTATAGATCTACTGGTTTATAGTCTACTGGTTTAGATCTACTGGTTTAGATCTACTGGTTTATAGTCTACTGGTTTAGATCTACTGGTTTATAGGCTACTGGTTTATAGTCTACTGGTTTAGATCTACTGGTTTAGATCTACTGGTTTATAGTCTACTGGTTTAGAGCCTACTGGTTTATAGTCTACTGGTTTATAGTCTACTGGTTTATAGGCTACTGGTTTATAGGCTACTGGTTTATAGTCTACTGGTTTAGAGCCTACTGGTTTATAGGCTACTGGTTTGTAGTCTACTGGTTTAGAGCCTACTGGTTTATAGTCTACTGGTTTATAGTCTACTGGTTTATAGGCTACTGGTTTATAGTCTACTGGTTTATAGGCTACTGGTTTATAGGCTACTGGTTTATAGTCTGCTGGTTTAGATTCTACTGGTTTAGAGCCTATACTGGTTTATAGTCTGCTGGTTTAGTTTTCAGCTGCCTTCAAAGAATAAACAGGAAGTCACAGAACCAGTATAAATAGTCTTTATTATTGTTACCACACAAGAAATGTCTTCACACTAAACCTGAGACTAAAAGCCAACAATCGAGCTTTAAGTATCACAACAACAGAAAAGTGGTGTTTGTTGTTCAATCTGAGAGCCAATCAGCTCTCAGATGTGCAGACAGCAGGCGTTTCCCCCAGTTTGTGGGAAATGTGGGCGGGGCTCAGGTGCTGACCTCTGACCTCTCTCTTAGGCTGTACCTGCAGCTCGCGGCGGGGGGCGTGGCCTGGATGTCTCAGTGGGCGGGGTCAGACGCCAGCGCAGAGACCTCCGTAACCTGCTGCCTTATGAGGAGCAGATGACGTCATACCCTGCCACTCAGGGAGGAGGCGGGGCCGATCAGCTGTACTACCAATCAGATGGCTGGAAGGGGCGGGGCTTGGATCAGGCTCTGCAGCGATTGGTGCAGAGGGACCAGAGGCAAGAGCAAGAAGAGGAGCAGCGAGCAGGTTAGAGAGCTGATATTAATATTAACATTACAACATTTATCGACATGCTACAGTTCGATCGATCTCATCACCGGAGTACTACGAGCCTGAAGTACCTTAGAGGCGTTACACAGCGCTGAAGCAGCCTTAGAATCCAACGAGTGTCTGAGCCTCCAGACGCCCCGTCGTGAGGAGAAAACACTCCGGAGGAGTGCTACCGCCATTTCTTTCTCCATTCAACATTTCTTTCTCCATTCAAAATTGACCGTAAAGATCGTAGCTTAAGCAGTTAAACGGGGCACTATGCGACTTCCCTTTCAACTCTGTTTTTCGCCTTCAAAATAAAAGCGCCTAATCTCAAAACAAGAAACCAGATGCATTTTGCTTACGGCAGACAAAAAACATCCAACAAAAAACAGCACAACCTAACAGAGACCCTTACTACTGAACATGACAAAAGAAGGAGGGGCTTGTCTCTCACAGGGACCCTTACTACTGAACATGACAAAAGAAGGAGGGGCTTGTCCCTCACAGGGACCCTTACTACTGAACATGACAAAAGAAGGAGGGGCTTGTCCCTCACAGGGACCCTTACTACTGAACAGACTGTTTATGTTGTTCCTGAGACAAATGTTTCTACTGGTACCTGTTCATAAAAAATAAAACAGATGTATATACTGTTGTTAACTTGCAGACTGCCTGTTATATTGTTCTGATAACATTAGCATAATACATAGCATAATAGCATAATGCGATTAATCAGTTAAATTTTTTCAACATTGCTCAGCCCTAATATATATATATATATATATGTATATATATATATATATATATATATATATATATATATATATATATATATATATATATATATATATGTATTTATTATTTATAGCTCCAGAATATGAACTTTTTCTTGAAATGGTTGAACCATGTTGAACTCATAACTCCTAGTTCGTGGTTTCAGTTAATAATGTGACGGGTTCAAGACCTCCGTGACCTTCGTGTCCACAGCGTACCTGGCCGCCGTGCTCCGCCTCCTGAGCGAGGCAGAGAGCGCAGGATTGGTGGAGCCGGGTGACGTGGAGGTGGTGGAGGAGGAGGAGGAAGAGGAGGATGACCAGGGGCCACCGGGGGACTTCCAGGGCCCCGCCCCCCCAGACTACGACGAGACCGGGCGGGGCCTGAACATGGGGCGGCCCCCGGCGGCCTGGTGGGGCCTGCTGGAGCCCCAGATGGCTCAGGCTCTGCTGGACAGGTGAACGCCTCGTGTGGGGGGCGGGGCTGCCAGTCATCAAAGTTACTGATAGTAACCTGAGTTCTGTGATTGACAGGATGGAGCCTCAGCTGGCTCAGACTCTGCTGGAGAGAGCCAGACCTCAACAGGCTGGACGGGGTTCCTCAGGACAGACCCGAGGAGGAGACCAGGACGCTCTGAGGTCATCTGTCCAACACGTTAACAAATATACATTTATAATTAAGACAACAAAAATAGAATGATTATACTCATTTAAAATACGTATGAATACTGTTTCTCAAAACATTACGACGTCTTTCTTGATTTATTACAAACCGTTTGAGACATTTTCCGTCCTCATATAATAATAATGAAGTCACATGACGTCTTTATTATTACAATTGTCATTATTGTGGTCACATGACGTCTTCATTAATATGTCTTCATATTATTGTTTTTTGTCACTTAAATGCATGTTATTCATTTAAATATTAACATTAAACATACATACAAAAATGAGGTTGGTCAGACAATAATAAAGTACAGAAAATAAGACAGACAAACAAAACAACACTAAACAAAAACCCCTTTATTATCTTTTCCATTAACATTTGCATAAACATTCCTGCATTTATTCCTGAACACACAAATGAATACACTTAATATTATTGTTATGATGTCTTTATCATTATTTTATTATTGTTATTATCATTATTATTTTTATCGTCATTACTTTCATTATTATTATTTGTATTGTTGGTATTATCGTCATTATTGTTATTATTATTGTTATGAATGTTATTATTATTGTTCTTCTGCTCCTCAGACGTCTGGTTGCTAGGTTACTGTCTGGTCGCCTGTCACTCACGGCGGCTCAGTCCGTAAGCCCCGCCCACAGGAGGAGCCGCCGCTCCCTAGATGAAGCGGCTCCTCCGTCGCCTAGCAACGACCCCCCTCTGCTCAGAGTGAAGAGGCTGGAGGAGGAGGAGCTCCGCCCACCTCCTGCCGGGCTGGAAGAACTGCATCATGGGAGTCGTAGGCGCCGGAGGAGAGCTGCCCTGAACTACAACCCTCAGATACTGATCGATCAGATCCTGGAGTACATGAGGGAGTAAGGAGAGAGGAGAGAGGAGAGACAGGAGAGGAGAGGAGAGGAGGAGAGGAGAGGAGGGAGGAGAGGAGGAGAGGAGAGGAGAGAGGAGGAGAAGACAAGGGAGGAGGAGAGAGGAGAAAGTAGACAAGGGAGGAGAGAGAAGAGGAGACAAGGGAGGAGGAGAGAGGAGAGAGGGGACAAGGGAGCAGGAGAGAGAAGAGGAGACAAGGGAGGAGGAGAGAGGAGACAAGGGAGGTGGAGAGAGAAGAGGAGACAAGGGAGGAGGAGAGAGGAGAGGAGGTAAGGGAGGAGGAGAGAGGAGAGGAGACAAGGGAGGAGGAGAGAAGAGAGCGGAGAGAGGAGAGAGGAGATGAGACAAGGGAGGAGGATAGAGGATAGGGGAGAGAGGAGACAAGGGAGGTGGAGAGAGAAGAGGAGACAAGGGAGGAGGAGAGAGGAGAGGAGGTAAGGGAGGAGGAGAGAGGAGATGAGACAAGGGAGGAGGATAGAGGATAGGGGAGAGAGGAGACAGGAGATGAGACAAAGGAGGAGGAGAGATGATAGACGAGAGAGGAGAGGAGACAAGGGAGGAGAAGAGGGGAGAGAGGAGAGAAGACGAGGGAGGAGGAGAGAGGAGAGGAGGGAGGAGTGTTTTTGTTTCCTGGTGTTTTGGTGTTTTGCTGCTTTTGGTGAAAATGTATCTGTTCAGCTGTTCATTGTGAAAAACAACGACGTCATTCAGTTTAACGACTTCTAGAGATCAATATCTTCAAATAAAGAACTAAACCTCACGCTGATCGCTATGAATTCATGAATATAGAAGCGGACATTCAGAAGTGAAACAGGATTATGATCCTGTAAAACATTTAATATGAATCAACGTCACTGTGATGATATTTATATTCAGGCCGTTTCAAACACAAGATTCATTTGGGTTCAATTCTTTCAGGTGAATAAATGAACTAAAGACATTCTCCTCAGTTTGGTCTGTAAACACTACATTACCCACAATCCTCAGCCGGCATTGCGAAATCCCAAAAGGATCACTTGTCGAATGTCTTTATTTGTCCCTCCTGTCACTTCACCTGCAGCTCTCTGATTGGTTGTTTCTGACAGCAACGCTCTCGGGGGCTTGTTGACTCCGCCCCCTATTTGATTGTGTATAAAACAGGTCAAATGTTTTGAATATTTACCAATCGGTCGTCTCTTCATCTGCGTTGTGATTGGTTCGTTCCAAACGTGTTCGTGTCGTCTGAATTAAAGTCTCAATCACAAACTTTCTTCTGTCTCTGAACTCATTATTATCAAGTTATTACCTGGTAAACTAGTTACATCAGTTAAACATGTTCCTTTACCTGTTCAGGTGACTTCACCAGGGAAACTAGTTACATCAGTTAAACATGTTTACCTGTTCAGGTGACTTCACCTGGCAAACTAGTTACATCAGTTAAACATGTTCCTTTACCTGTTCAGGTGACTTCACCTGGCAAACTAGTTACATCAGTTAAACATGTTCCTTTACCTGTTCAGGTGACTTCACCTGGCAAACTAGTTACATCAGTTAAACATGTTCCTTTACCTGTTCAGGTGACTTCACCTGGCAAACTAGTTACATCAGTTAAACATGTTTACCTGTTCAGGTGACTTCACCTGGCAAACTAGTTACATCAGTTAAACATGTTCCTTTACCTGTTCAGGTGACTTCACCTGGCAAACTAGTTACATCAGTTAAACATGTTCCTTTACCTGTTCAGGTGACTTCACCAGGGAAACTAGTTACATCAGTTAAACATGTTTACCTGTTCAGGTGACTTCACCAGGGAAACTAGTTACATCAGTTAAACATGTTCCATTACCTGTTCAGGTGACTTCACCTGGCAAACTAGTTACATCAGTTAAACATGTTTACCTGTTCAGGTGACTTCACCTGGTAAACTAGTTACATCAGTTAAACATGTTTACCTGTTCAGGTGACTTCACCAGGGAAACTAGTTACATCAGTTAAACATGTTCCTTTACCTGTTCAGGTGACTTCACCTGGTAAACTAGTTACATCAGTTAAACATGTTTACCTGTTCAGGTGACTTCACCTGGTAAACTAGTTACATCAGTTAAACATGTTTACCTGTTCAGGTGACTTCACCAGGGAAACTAGTTACATCAGTTAAACATGTTCCTTTACCTGTTCAGGTGACTTCACCTGGTAAACTAGTTACATCAGTTAAACATGTTTACCTGTTCAGGTGACTTCACCTGGTAAACTAGTTACATCAGTTAAACATGTTTACCTGTTCAGGTGACTTCACCTGGTAAACTAGTTACATCAGTTAAACATGTTCCTTTACCTGTTCAGGTGACTTCACCTGGGAAACTAGTTACATCAGTTAAACATGTTTACCTGTTCAGGTGACTTCACCAGGGAAACTAGTTACATCAGTTAAACATGTTTACCTGTTCAGGTGACTTCACCAGGGAAACTAGTTACATCAGTTAAACATGTTCCTTTACCTGTTCAGGTGACTTCACCTGGTAAACTAGTTACATCAGTTAAACATGTTTACCTGTTCAGGTGACTTCACCTGGTAAACTAGTTACATCAGTTAAACATGTTTACCTGTTCAGGTGACTTCACCTGGTAAACTAGTTACATCAGTTAAACATGTTCCTTTACCTGTTCAGGTGACTTCACCTGGGAAACTAGTTACATCAGTTAAACATGTTTACCTGTTCAGGTGACTTCACCTGGTAAACTAGTTACATCAGTTAAACATGTTCCTTTACCTGTTCAGGTGACTTCACCTGGGAAACTAGTTACATCAGTTAAACATGTTTACCTGTTCAGGTGACTTCACCTGGTAAACTAGTTACATCAGTTAAACATGTTCCTTTACCTGTTCAGGTGACTTCACCTGGGAAACTAGTTACATCAGTTAAACATGTTTACCTGTTCAGGTGACTTCACCTGGTAAACTAGTTACATCAGTTAAACATGTTCCTTTACCTGTTCAGGTGACTTCACCTGGCAAACTAGTTACATCAGTTAAACATGTTTACCTGTTCAGGTGACTTCACCTGGTAAACTAGTTACATCAGGTAAACAGGTAACTTCACCTGCTCTGCTTTTAATTGTATACATTTTCTCACCGGAACAAGCGGTTAAGCTGCTCTCTGATTGGCTGTCAATAGATGATGTCACTCTGACGTCATCCTTCAGTGACTGAGAGACACTTTGCATCTGTTAAAAACTATTTATTTATGTGGATGAAAACATCGAGTCTGAAGACATGCGTGATGTAGATTCTGTAAACAACAAACAACAACAATCTGCGTACAAACATTATAAAATTATTGTTTTTCTTTCTAAGCTCTATTGAACTGTAGACACATTTGGGACAATCCGTCCTTCAGTGTATCACCAACATTCCACTGTACAATACATCACACGTTACTTCAGTGTCTACTTCAGTGTCTACTTTAGTATCTACTTTAGTGTCTACTTCAGTGTCTACTTCAGTGTCTACTTCAGTATCTACTTCAGTGTCTACTTCAGTGTCTACTTCAGTGTCTACTTTAGCATCTAATTCAGTGTCTACTTTAGTATCTAATTCAGTGTCTACTTTAGTGTCTACTTCAGTGTCTCCTTCAGTATCTACTTCAGTATCTACTTTAGTGTCTACTTCAGTGTCTACTTCAGTGTCTACTTTAGTATCTACTTCAGTGTCTACTTCAGTGTCTACTTCAGTATCTACTTCAGTATCTACTTTAGTGTCTACTTCAGTGTCTACTTCAGTGTCTACTTCAGTATCTACTTCAGTGTCTACTTCAGTGTCTACTTTAGTATCTAATTCAGTGTCTAATTCAGTGTCTACTTCAGTGTCTACTTTAGTATCTACTTCAGTGTCTACTTCAGTGTCTACTTCAGTATCTACTTCAGTGTCTACTTTAGTATCTAATTCAGTGTCTACTTTAGTGTCTACTTTAGTATCTAATTCAGTGTCTACTTTAGTATCTAATTCAGTGTCTACTTTAGTATCTAATTCAGTGTCTACTTTAGTGTCTACTTCAGTATCTAATTCAGTGTCTACTTTAGTATCTAATTCAGTGTCTACTTTAGTGTCTACTTCAGCATCTAATTCAGTGTCTACTTTAGTATCTAATTCAGTGTCTACTTTAGTGTCTACTTCAGTGTCTAATTCAGTGTCTACTTTAGTATCTACTTCAGTGTCTACTTCAGTGTCTACTTCAGTGTCTACTTTAGTGTCTACTTCAGTGTCTACTTTAGTATCTAATTCAGTGTCTACTTTAGTGTCTACTTCAGTGTCTAATTCAGTGTCTACTTTAGTATCTACTTCAGTGTCTACTTTAGTATCTAATTCAGTGTCTACTTTAGTGTCTACTTCAGTGTCTACTTCAGTATCTACTTCAGTGTCTACTTTAGTGTCTACTTCAGTGTCTACTTCAGTGTCTACGTTAGTATCTAATTCAGTGTCTACTTTAGTGTCTACTTCAGTGTCTACTTCAGTATCTTCTTCAGTGTCTACTTTAGTGTCTACTTCAGTATCTTCTTCAGTGTCTACTTTAGTGTCTACTTCAGTGTCTACTTCAGTATCTACTTCAGTGTCTACTTTAGTGTCTACTTCAGTGTCTACTTCAGTGTCTACTTCAGTATCTACTTCAGTATCTACTTCAGTGTCTACTTCAGTGTCTACTTTAGTATCTACTTCAGTATCTTCTTCAGTGTCTACTTCAGTGTCTACTTTAGTATCTACTTCAGTATCTACTTCAGTGTCTACTTTAGTATCTACTTCAGTGTCTACTTTAGTATCTACTTCAGTATCTACTTCAGTGTCTACTTCAGTATCTACTTCAGTGTCTACTTTAGTATCTACTTCAGTATCTACTTCAGTGTCTACTTCAGTATATACTTCAGTGTCTACTTCAGTGTCTACTTTAGTGTCTACTTCAGTATCTACTTCAGTGTCTACTTCAGTATCTACTTTAGTGTCTACTTTAGTATCTACTTCAGTATCTACTTCAGTGTCTACTTCAGTATATACTTCAGTGTCTACTTCAGTGTCTACTTTAGTATCTACTTCAGTGTCTACTTCTGTGTCTACTTCATTATCTACTTCAGTGTCTACTTCAGTATCTACTTCAGTGTCTACTTCAGTATCTACTTCAGTGTCTAATTCAGTGTCTACTTTAGTATCTACTTCAGTGTCTACTTCAGTGTCTACTTCAGTGTCTACTTTAGTGTCTACTTCAGTGTCTACTTCAGTATCTACTTCAGTATCTACTTCAGTGTCTACTTCAGTGTCTACTTTAGTATCTACTTCAGTATCTTCTTCAGTGTCTACTTCAGTGTCTACTTTAGTATCTACTTCAGTATCTACTTCAGTGTCTACTTTAGTATCTACTTCAGTGTCTACTTTAGTATCTACTTCAGTATCTACTTCAGTGTCTACTTCAGTATCTACTTCAGTGTCTACTTTAGTATCTACTTCAGTATCTACTTCAGTGTCTACTTCAGTATATACTTCAGTGTCTACTTCAGTGTCTACTTTAGTGTCTACTTCAGTATCTACTTCAGTGTCTACTTCAGTATCTACTTTAGTGTCTACTTTAGTATCTACTTCAGTATCTACTTCAGTGTCTACTTCAGTATATACTTCAGTGTCTACTTCAGTGTCTACTTTAGTATCTACTTCAGTGTCTACTTCTGTGTCTACTTCATTATCTACTTCAGTGTCTACTTCAGTATCTACTTCAGTGTCTACTTCAGTATCTACTTCAGTGTCTAATTCAGTGTCTACTTTAGTATCTACTTCAGTGTCTACTTCAGTGTCTACTTCAGTGTCTACTTTAGTGTCTACTTCAGTGTCTACTTTAGTATCTAATTCAGTGTCTACTTTAGTGTCTACTTCAGTGTCTACTTTAGTGTCTACTTCAGTGTCTACTTTAGTATCTACTTCAGTGTCTACTTTAGTATCTAATTCAGTGTCTACTTTAGTGTCTACTTCAGTGTCTACTTCAGTATCTACTTCAGTGTCTACTTTAGTGTCTACTTCAGTGTCTACTTCAGTGTCTACGTTAGTATCTAATTCAGTGTCTACTTTAGTGTCTACTTCAGTGTCTACTTCAGTATCTTCTTCAGTGTCTACTTTAGTGTCTACTTCAGTATCTTCTTCAGTGTCTACTTTAGTGTCTACTTCAGTGTCTACTTCAGTATCTACTTCAGTGTCTACTTTAGTGTCTACTTCAGTGTCTACTTCAGTGTCTACTTTAGTATCTACTTCAGTATCTTCTTCAGTGTCTACTTCAGTGTCTACTTTAGTATCTACTTCAGTATCTACTTCAGTGTCTACTTTAGTATCTACTTCAGTGTCTACTTTAGTATCTACTTCAGTATCTACTTCAGTGTCTACTTCAGTATCTACTTCAGTGTCTACTTTAGTATCTACTTCAGTATCTACTTCAGTGTCTACTTCAGTGTCTACTTTAGTGTCTACTTCAGTATCTACTTCAGTGTCTACTTCAGTATCTACTTTAGTGTCTACTTTAGTATCTACTTCAGTATCTACTTCAGTGTCTACTTCAGTATATACTTCAGTGTCTACTTCAGTGTCTACTTTAGTATCTACTTCAGTGTCTACTTCTGTGTCTACTTCATTATCTACTTCAGTGTCTACTTCAGTATCTACTTCAGTGTCTACTTCAGTATCTACTTCAGTGTCTACTTTAGTGTCTACTTCAGTGTCTACTTCAGTATCTACTTTAGTGTCTACTTCATTATCTACTTCAGTGTCTACTTTAGTGTCTACTTCAGTGTCTACTTCTGTGTCTACTTCAGTGTCTGCTTTAGTGTCTACTTCAGTGTCTACTTCAGTGTCTACTTTAGTGTCTACTTCAGTGTCTACTTCAGTGTCTACTTTCGTGTCTACTTTAGTGTCTACTTCAGTGTCTACTTCAGTGTCTACTTTCGTGTCTACTTTAGTGTCTACTTCAGTGTCTACTTCAGTGTCTACTTCAGTATCTACTTTAGTGTCTACTTCTGTGTCTACTTCATTATCTTCTTCAGTGTCTACTTCAGTGTCTACTTCTGTGTCTACTTCATTATCTACTTCAGTGTCTACTTCAGTGTCTACTTCAGTATCTACTTCAGTGTCTACTTTAGTGTCTACTTCAGTATCTACTTCAGTGTCTACTTCAGTATCTACTTCAGTGTCTACTTTAGTATCTACTTCAGTATCTACTTCAGTGTCTACTTCAGTATATACTTCAGTGTCTACTTCAGTGTCTACTTTAGTGTCTACTTCAGTATCTACTTCAGTGTCTACTTCAGTGTCTACTTTAGTATCTACTTCAGTATCTACTTCAGTGTCTACTTCAGTATATACTTCAGTGTCTACTTCAGTGTCTACTTTAGTATCTACTTCAGTATCTACTTTAGTGTCTACTTCAGTGTCTACTTCTGTGTCTACTTCATTATCTTCTTCAGTGTCTACTTCAGTGTCTACTTCTGTGTCTACTTCATTATCTACTTCAGTGTCTACTTCAGTATCTACTTCAGTGTCTACTTTAGTGTCTACTTCAGTGTCTACTTTAGTGTCTACTTCAGTGTCTACTTCAGTATCTACTTTAGTGTCTACTTCATTATCTACTTCAGTGTCTACTTTAGTGTCTACTTTAGTGTCTACTTCATTATCTACTTCAGTGTCTACTTCAGTATCTACTTCAGTATCTACTTCAGTGTCTACTTTAGTGTCTACTTCAGTGTCTACTTCAGTATCTACTTTAGTGTCTACTTCATTATCTACTTCAGTGTCTACTTTAGTGTCTACTTCAGTGTCTACTTCTGTGTCTACTTCAGTGTCTGCTTTAGTGTCTACTTCAGTGTCTACTTCAGTGTCTACTTCTGTGTCTACTTCAGTGTCTACTTTAGTGTCTACTTCAGTGTCTACTTCAGTGTCTACTTCGTTATCTACTTTAGTGTCTACTTCAGTGTCTACTTCAGTGTCTACTTTAGTGTCTACTTCTGTGTCTACTTCAGTGTCTACTTCAGTGTCTACTTCGTTATCTACTTCAGTGTCTACTTTAGTATCTACTTCAGTGTCTACTTTAGTGTCTACTTCATTATCTACTTCAGTGTCTACTTCAGGATCTACTTCAGTGTCTACTTCAGTGTCTACTTTAGTATCTACTTCAGTGTCTACTTTAGTGTCTACTTCAGTGTCTACTTCAGTGTCTACTTCGTTATCTACTTTAGTGTCTACTTCAGTGTCTACTTCTGTGTCTACTTCATTATCTACTTCAGTATCTACTTTAGTGTCTACTTCAGTGTCTACTTCAGTGTCTACTTCAGTGTCTACTTTAGTGTCTACTTCAGTGTCTACTTTAGTGTCTACTTCAGTGTCTACTCGAGTAACGGCTCCAGGACTTCATGCTCATGAACACATGCAGCCTTTGATCAGTACAAGGTGTGTTCTCTCTCTTCTTCATTCTGTTCTTCTCACTGTGACATCGCTGACCTGTTGGAACCAGGTGATGATGATGAGGGGGGTTCTTCTTCTTCCAGCTTGTTTTGATATCTCCTACTCCTCCTCCTCCTCCTCTGATGATGATGATGATGAAGAAGAAGGATGGAGAGATCTGGAGGAAGACGAGGAGAAAGGGCAAAAGAAAGTGTGTGAAAAGTGTTAAAGAGACGGAAGAAGTGACAGTAGAAGAAGTGAGAGTAGAAGAAGAAGTGACAGTAGCAGTGGGCGACTGTGGCTCAGTGGTTAGCATGCCCGTCTTTCAATCAGAGGATTGGTGGTTTGAGTCCCCGGCTCAGCTAGTCCATGTCAATGTGTCCTTGAGCAACACACTGTGTATAGAAAATGTAAGAAGTGGGAGTGACAGAATAAGTGGTACTAGTAGTAAAAGGGACAGTGACAGTAGATGAAGATGTGACAGAAGAAGGGTCAGTAGAAGAAGTGACAGAGATAGTCCCTCCACCCTGAAGCACTGTGCTGTCTCTGGTGTTTACAGACATCTTCAAGACATGCCGGCTTCAAGTCCACTATCATCCCCCCAAAACACAGGACTCAACGACTACAGGCCTTGACCTCTGTGGTCATGAAGTGCTTTGAACATCTAGTCCTGTCCCACCTCAAAACCCCTGCAGCCAGGATCCCATTTGTGGACTTCAGCTCTGCTGCAGGACAAGCGTGCCTGACTCACAGACATCCTGTCTGACAGGAAGCAACACGTGAGCTGGGGAAACGTGTCTCGGACCATCAGCACCGGTTCCGCCTACAGGTAGTAGACTGACCACCTGGTGCAGCCAAAACAACCTGGAGCTCAACGCCCTGAAGACAGTGGAGATGGTTGTGGACTGCAGGAAGAACGCAGACACTGTGGAGTCCTTCCTCTTCCTGGGCTCCATCCTAATCCGGGAGCTCCATCACTAAGAAGGCCCAGCAGAGGATGTTCCTCCTGAGGCAGCTGAAGAAAGACCATGATAGTGCAATTCTGCAGCCACTGACAAGGGCAGGCTGCAGGCAATCATCTGCTCAGCTGAGAGGTGATTGGCTGTAATCTGCCGTCCCTCCAGGACTCTGAAGCGAGCTAGGAAGATCGTAGCTGACCCTGGTCACAACCTGTTTGAGTCCCTCCCCTCTGGCAGGAGGTTCAGGACCAAGGCCACATCGGCAGTCGGGCTCATCAACAGAGCCGGGTCCCCCACTGACTGACCCTGTCACCCCCAGATGTTCTACTCGTCACACCTCATGCACTTTATTTTAACTTTAATTTTATATTCTACTGTATATTCAATTGTAAATATTCATGCTCCCATTTATTGCACTCTGTTTATTGTTAAATGTTAAATGTTGTGCACCTCCCGCCAGGACAAATTCCTTGTATGTGAAAACATACATGGAAATCAATGGTTCTGATTCTGAGAAGAAGTGACAGGAGAAGATGAAGAAGAAGAAGGGAGAGTAGAAGATGAAGAAGAAGAAGTGACAGTAGAAGAAGGGACAGTAGAAGAAGAAGAAGAAGTGACAGTAGAAGAAGGGACAGTAGAAGAAGAAGTGACAGTAGAAAAAGAAGAAGAAGAAGAAGAAGTGACAGTAGAAGATGAAGAAGAAGAAGAAGAAGTGACAGTAGAAGAAGGGACAGTAGAAGAAGAAGAAGAAGTGACAGTAGAAGATGAAGAAGAAGAAGAAGAAGTGACAGTAGAAGAAGGGACAGTAGAAGAAGAAGAAGAAGAAGTGACAGTAGAAGAAGAAGAAGAAGTGACAGTAGAAGAAGGGACAGTAGAAGAAGAAGAAGAAGTGACAGTAGAAGATGAAGAAGAAGAAGAAGAAGTGACAGTAGAAGATGAAGAAGAAGAAGAAGTGACAGTAGAAGAAGAAGAAGTGACAGTAGAAGATGAAGAAGAAGAAGAAGTGACAGTAGAAGAAGAAGAAGAAGAAGTGACAGTAGAAGAAGAAGAAGAAGTGACAGTAGAAGAAGAAGAAGAAGAAGAAGTGACAGTAGAAGAAGAAGAAGAAGAAGAAGAAGTGACAGTAGAAGAAGAAGAAGTGACAGTAGAAGAAGAAGTGACAGTACAAGAAGAGACAGTAGAAGAAGAAGTGACAGTAGGAGAAGAAGAGACAGTAGAAGAAGAAGTGACAGTAGAAGAAGAAGAGACAGTAGAAAAAGAGACAGTAGAAGAAGAAATGACAGTAGAAGAAGAGACAGTAGAAGAAGAAGTGACAGTAGAAGAAGAGACAGTAGAAGAAGAAGTGACAGTAGAAGAAGAGACAGTAGAAGAAGAGACAGTAGAAGAAGAAGAGACAGTAGAAGAAGAGACAGTAGAAGAAGAAGTGACAGTAGAAGAAGAGACAGTAGAAGAAGAAGAGACAGTAGAAGAAGAAGTGACAGTAGAAGAAGAGACAGAAGAAGAAGAAGAGACAGTAGAAGAAGAAGAGACAGTAGAAGAAGTGACAGTAGAAGAAGAGACAGTAGAAGAAGAAGAGACAGTAGAAGAAGTGACAGTAGAAGAAGAAGAGACAGTAGAAGAAGAAGAGACAGTAGAAGAAGAGACAGTAGAAGAAGAAGTGACAGTAGAAGAAGAGACAGTAGAAGAAGAATAGACAGTAGAAGAAGAAGTGACAGTAGAAGAAGAGACAGTAGAAGAAGAAGAGACAGTAGAAGAAGAGACAGTAGAAGAAGAAGAGACAGTAGAAGAAGTGACAGTAGAAGAAGAGACAGTAGAAGAAGAAGAGACAGTAGAAGAAGAGACAGTAGAAGAAGAGACAGTAGAAGAAGAAGAGACAGTAGAAGAAGAGACAGTAGAAGAAGAAGTGACAGTAGAAGAAGAGACAGTAGAAGAAGAAGAGACAGTAGAAGAAGAAGTGACAGTAGAAGAAGAGACAGTAGAAGAAGAGACAGTAGAAGAAGTGACAGTAGAAGAAGAGACAGTAGAAGAAGAAGTGACAGTAAAAGAAGAGACAGTAGAAGAAGAAGTGACAGTAGAAGAAGAAGAGACAGTAGAAGAAGAAGTGACAGTAGAAGATGAAGAAGAAGAAGAAGAAGAAGAAGTGACAGTAGAAGAAGAAGAAGAAGTGACAGTAGAAGAAGAAGTGACAGTACAAGAAGAGACAGTAGAAGAAGAAGTGACAGTAGTAGAAGAAGAGACAGTAGAAGAAGAAGTGACAGTAGAAGAAGAAGAGACAGTAGAAAAAGAGACAGTAGAAGAAGAAATGACAGTAGAAGAAGAGACAGTAGAAGAAGAAGTGACAGTAGAAGAAGAGACAGTAGAAGAAGAAGTGACAGTAGAAGAAGAGACAGTAGAAGAAGAGACAGTAGAAGAAGAAGAGACAGTAGAAGAAGAGACAGTAGAAGAAGAAGTGACAGTAGAAGAAGAGACAGTAGAAGAAGAAGAGACAGTAGAAGAAGAAGAGACAGTAGAAGAAGAGACAGTAGAAGAAGAAGTGACAGTAGAAGAAGAGACAGTAGAAGAAGAAGAGACAGTAGAAGAAGAAGTGACAGTAGAAGAAGAGACAGTAGAAGAAGTGACAGTAGAAGAAGAGACAGTAGAAGAAGAAGTGACAGTAGAAGAAGAGACAGTAGAAGAAGAGACAGTAGAAGAAGAAGTGACAGTAGAAGAAGAGACAGTAGAAGAAGAGACAGTAGAAGAAGAAGAGACAGTAGAAGAAGAAGTGACAGTAGAAGAAGAGACAGTAGAAGAAGAAGAGACAGTAGAAGAAGAGACAGTAGAAGAAGAAGTGACAGTAGAAGAAGAAGAGACAGTAGAAGAAGTGACAGTAGAAGAAGAAGTGACAGTAGAAGAAGAAGAGACAGTAGAAGAAGAGACAGTAGAAGAAGAAGTGACAGTAGAAGAAGAGACAGTAGAAGAAGAAGAGACAGTAGAAGAAGAAGTGACAGTAGAAGAAGAGACAGTAGAAGAAGAAGAGACAGTAGAAGAAGAAGAGACAGTAGATGAAGAAGTGACAGTAGAAGAAGAAATCAGGTACCTGTTGACTTTACGCCGACATCAGCAGACCTGTGGAACACAAACACAGTCTCAGTGTTTCCCTGTAGCCCACATAAAGCTAATGCTAAGCTAACAATACCTGGAGCTAAGCTACCTGTACCTGGAGCTAATGCTAAGCTAACATGACTAGCTTCCTCACCGTCCTTGGCGTCCGGTGGCAGCAGCGCGTCCTGTCTGTTGGCGAGGACGAAGGCCAACGTGGCCAAGATGGCGGCGTCCAGAATGCCCAGGATGGCCAGGATGTAGGCCCAGTGGACGGAGCAGTTACCTGGAGAGAAGCTGCCCACCTGCAGAGCAGACCAATGAGCACTGAGCACTGAGCACCTGAGCACACACCTGTGGGCGCCAACAAGGGCCAAGAACTACACTCAATATGTTTAATGACTCACAGAGTCGCCACACAGAGCTCTCATCTCAGGACTCTCCCACGAGTCTGGAAACAAAAGACAAGCCAACGCCAGACAGAAACCTGAGAGACAGACAGGGAGGCAGAGAGACAGGCAGGGGGAGAGACAGGGCGGGAGACAAGGGCAGAGGCAGGTAGGGGGAGAGACAGGGAGAGAGAGCGACAGGGGATCAGTAGAACCACTAATACCAGTAGAACAGGTAGAATGTGTAGAACCAGTAGAACCATAGCACCAGTAGAACCAGTAGAACCATAGCACCAGTAGAACCATAGCACCAGTAGAACCAGTAGAACCATAGCACCAGTAGAACCATAGCACCAGTAGAACCAGTAGAACCATAGCACCAGTAGAAGCAGTAGAACCATAGCACCAGTAGAACCAGTACAACCATAGCACCAGTAGAACCAGTAGAACCATAGCACCAGTAGAACCAGTAGAACCATAGCACCAGTAGAACCATAGCACCAGTAGAACCAGTAGAACCATAGCACCAGTAGAACCAGTAGAAGCAGTAGAACCATAGCACCAGTAGAACCATAGCACCAGTAGAACCATAGAACCAGTAGAACCATAGCACCAGTAGAACCAGTAGAACCATAGCACCAGTAGAACCATAGCACCAGTAGAACCAGTAGAACCATAGCACCAGTAGAACCATAGCACCAGTAGAACCAGTAGAACCATAGCACCAGTAGAACCAGTAGAAGCAGTAGAACCATAGCACCAGTAGAAGCAGTAGAACCATAGCACCAGTAGAACCAGTAGAACCAGTAGAACCATAGCACCAGTAGAAGCAGTAGAACCATAGCACCAGTAGAACCAGTAGAACCAGTAGAACCATAGCACCAGTAGAACCAGTAGAACCATAGCACCAGTAGAACCATAGTACCAGTAGAACCAGTAGAACCATAGCACCAGTAGAACCATAGCACCAGTAGAACCAGTAGAACCATAGCACCAGTAGAACCATAGCACCAGTAGAAGCAGTAGAACCATAGCACCAGTAGAAGCAGTAGAACCATAGCACCAGTAGAACCAGTAGAACCAGTAGAACCAGTAGAACCATAGCACCGGGCCTAACCTGCAGTGAGCTGCAGCCAGGCACAGATCTTGTAGACCGTGGCGGCGCTGCAGAACCTGAAGAGACAGAGGCAGAGGACGCTGGTCCACACGGCCCACAGGGACACGCCCACCAGCACCGCCACGGCCTGGAAGGACGGCAGAGGGGACAGACGGGAGAGACCGCCTCGACACGACAGGACCGGCATGTCCGCCTCCACACACACCTGAGGACAGGGACACACACACAGGGACACACAGGGACACACACACAGGGACACACACACAGGGACACACAGGGACCCACAGGGACACACACAGGGACACACAGGGACCCACAGGGACACACACAGGGACACACACACACAGGGACACACACACAGGGACACACAGGGACACACAGGGACACACACACAGGGACACACACACAGGGACACACAGGGACACACAGGGACACACACACAGGGACACACACACAGGGACACACAGGGACACACAGGGACACACACAGGGACACACAGGGACACACACACAGGGACACACACACAGGGACACACAGGGACACACAGGGACACACAGGGACACACACAGGGACACACAGGGACACACACAGGGACACACACAGGGACACACACACAGGGACACACAGGGACACACACAGGGACACACACAGGGACACACAGGGACACACAGGGACACACACAGGGACACACACAGGGACACACACACAGGGACACACAGGGACACACAGGGACACACACAGGGACACACAGGGACACACACAGGGACACACACACAGGGACACACACACAGGGACACACACACAGGGACACACAGGGACACACAGGGACACACACAGGGACACACACACAGGGACACACAGGGACACACACACACACAGCTCTGGTGAATCCATTTGAAAATCATGATCTTCACTCATTAAAGGGACGAGTTGCTGAGCTGTGATTGGACAGTTGCCGTTTGGGGGCGTGGTTTCGTGTTTCTCACCTCAAACAATCCCAGAGTGCCGCTGGGCGGGACAGGCCCCGCCCCCAGGCGGTGGGCGGGGCCTGTCCCGATCCAGGACGGCTGCACCAGCACCACCACCTGCAGGACGGCGAAGCAGAGCGAGCACACGGCCCAGAGGACGCCCACCGCACGCGCACTGCGCACGAACTCTGTCTGGTACAGGCGGGACAGGTCCGAGAGGGCGGGAGACACCGACATGCCTGGGGGAGAGAGAGACAGGTCAGAGAGGGCGGGAGACACCGACATGCCTGGGGGAGAGAGAGACAGGTCAGAGAGGGCGGGAGACACCGACATGCCTGGGGGAGAGAGAGACAGGTCAGAGAGGGCGGGAGACACCGACATGCCTGGGGGAGAGAGAGACAGGTCAGAGAGGGCGGGAGACACCGACATGCCTGGGGGAGAGAGAGACAGGTCAGAGAGGGCGGGAGACACCGACATGCCTGGGGAAGAGAGAGACAGACAGGTCAGAGAGGGCGGGAGACACCGACATGCCTGGGGGAGACAGACAGGTCAGAGAGGGCGGGAGACACCGACATGCCTGGGGGAGAGAGAGACAGGTCAGAGAGGGCGGGAGACACCGACATGCCTGGGGGAGAGAGAGACAGGTCAGAGAGGGCGGGAGACACCGACATGCCTGGGGGAGAGAGAGACAGGTCAGAGAGGGCGGGAGACACCGACATGCCTGGGGGAGAGAGAGACAGGTCAGAGAGGGCGGGAGACACCGACATGCCTGGGGAAGAGAGAGACAGACAGGTCAGAGAGGGCGGGAGACACCGACATGCCTGGGGGAGAGAGAGACAGACAGGTCAGAGAGGGCGGGAGACACCGACATGCCTGGGGGAGAGAGAGAGAGACAGGTCAGAGAGGGCGGGAGACACCGACATGCCTGGGGGAGACAGACAGGTCAGAGAGGGCGGGAGACACCGACATGCCTTGGGGAGAGAGAGACAGGTCAGAGAGGGCGGGAGACACCGACATGCCTGGGGGAGAGAGAGACAGGTCAGAGAGGGCGGGAGACACCGACATGCCTGGGGGAGAGAGACAGGTCAGAGAGGGCGGGAGACACCGACATGCCTGGGGGAGAGAGAGACAGACAGGTCAGAGAGGGCGGGAGACACCGACATGCCTGGGGGAGAGAGAGAGAGACAGACAGACAGGCAGACAGACAGGTGTCTCCATCAGATTCTCTATTACATCATTCTTTTATTCTGAAGTTTCCTCAATCAGCTTTTATTGTGAAAATGTAGATGCTAACGCGCTAACAAGAGGAGAGACAGACAGAGTTATTGATCTGTGATCAGCTCCCATGTTCATGTCTGCTACAGACCATAATATCACCACGGTAACCGTGTCCTGACAGGATTTACCTCCTGAACGTTCATCTGTATCATAGTTCATGTATTTAAACTTAATAATAATGTTATAATAATGTTATTAAACTGATTCAAGTACATTTTCTTTTGGAACAAATTATTGAATAATATTGAGTGAGAAGGTTTTATCAATTTTATTAATAATATTTGACTCGTCTCCTTAATAAATATACATTGAGCTCAATAAAGTTACAGATACAATCAGCTCCTGTTTACAACATTATTACCATTATAATGATCATTATAGTTGTTAACATTATTATGTTGTTGATGTTTATCATCAATAAAGACATAAAGGAATAAACTAAGTTAATTAACCGCGTCAGCCAATCAGCGTCAAGATCATCATGAACGCCGCACCGACGATTACGTCATCACCTCCCGGTATTCACCGAGAGAGACAGACAGGCAGAGAGAGAGAGAGAGAGACAGAGAGAGAGAGAGAGAGAGACAGAGAGAGAGACAGAGAGAGAGACAGAGAGAGAGAGAGACAGAGAGAGAGAGAGACAGAGAGAGAGAGACAGAGAGAGAGAGAGAGAGACAGAGAGAACGAGAGAGAGAGAGAGACAGAGAGAGAGACAGAGAGAGAGACAGAGAGAGAGAGAGACAGAGAGAGACAGAGACAGAGAGAGAGAGACAGAGAGAGAGAGAGAGAGAGAGGGAGAGAGAGAGAGACAGCGTTATGTAGCGGTTCTGTCTCTCTCTCTCTGTCTCTCTCTCTCTGTCTCTCTCTCTCTCTCTCTCTCTCTGTCTCTGTCTCTCTCTCTCTGCCTGTCTGTCGTCATTTAAAGAGAAACGGACCGATCTGAAATCTGAACATCAACTCGATCAGATGAAAGAAAACAAACCTGCTGCCGGAAGAGATGCTCCTGTCTGTCTCTCTGTCTCTCTCTCTGTCCACGTGTCTCCTCTCTCTCTGTCTGTGTCTCCTCTCTCTCTGTCTGTCTCTCTGTCCACGTGTCTCACTCTCTCTCTGTCTGTCTCTCTCTCTCTGTCTGTCTCTCTCTCTCTGTCTGTCTCTCTGTCCACGTGTCTCACTCTCTCTCTGTCTGTCTCTCTCTCTGTCTGTCTCTCTCTCTGTCTGTCTGTCTCTCTCTCTGTCTGTCTCTCTCTGTCCACGTGTCTCTCTCTCTCTGCAGGATGGGAGGATGCAGGAGGAGAGGATGGAGAGGAGGAGAAAAGGAGAGGAGGAGAGGAGGATGCAGCCGTACGTCCCCGGATGTAGCTCTTCCTCAGTGAACGGCAACACGAGAATTCATACGAGCGCGTTTAATAACAGGGTGACGTCATGCACCTCGCGGAGCACGTGACGTCAATATATATAAACAGCATTTATCATGTTAAATATGTATTATATAACATGTTAATGAATATAAACAACATTTATCATGTTAAATATATATTATATAACATGTTGATGAATATAAACAGCATTTATCATGTTAAATATATATTATATAACATGTTGATGAATATAAACAGCATTTATCATGTTCAATATATATTATATATCATGTTCATATATATAAACACCATATAACATGTACATATATACATCATATATCATGTTATATATATATATATATATATATATATATATATAAACACCATATAACATGTACATATATACATTATATATCATGTTAATGTATATATATATATATATAAATAAACACCATATAACATGTACATATATACATCATATATCATGTTATATATATATATATATATATATATATATATATATATATATATATATATATAAACACCATATAACATGTACATATATACATTATATATCATGTTAATATATATACATATATATATATATATAAATAAACACCATATAACATGTACATATATACATCATATATCATGTTAATATATATATATATATATATATAAATAAACACCATATAACATGTACATATATAAATATATATATATATATATGTTACTTTGACTTTTTGTATCCGAGTCGTTCTTCTACCAATGTGTTCATTACTTCATTACCCAGAATGCCCTTCAACACAATAAACATTTCACTTACTGTCGCTGGAGCTTTCAGCCACGACCTTCATCATCTTCATCATCATCAAGAATGAATCAATATCTGATTGTTCAAAAGTTTATTTCTTGTTCCGACAGAGACATTAATGTGCTTTAAGAAACTGATATGAACAATTATTATTATTATTATTATTTATTATTACTACTTATAAGTGATGATAAATACACACAAACATTTTAATACTAATAAAACATGAAAAAACTCTAAAACTGAATATTGCACCGAACACAAAGCTCCTTTCTCCAGCGCGAATCAAACGCACCTCAGACAGTCAGTGAATCAAACGCACCCCAGACAGTCAGAGAATCAAACGCACCCCAGACACCTGCTGACCTTCATCCCCTCTACTGCAGGTTGTTTGTTCGAGTCTCTTTAAAGAGAACTTTAGTCTCCCGACAGGAAACTGCATGTTCAGTCTTTTCAAATTAAAGCGCTGACGGAATATAAAAACACACTTTAACGTTACATTACATAAAATCCCAGAAAAGGTGTGAAAATCAAACGCATCCGAAGTGAAGAAACGTTTTTAACGTCGTTAAAAACTATTCTGATGAATTATTTCAAAATAAAATAAAAAGTTATTTTCTAACTTATTTAATCCTTCTTTAATTCTTTGGTGCTGATTATTTTCCTCATGTTGTGATTATTAAAGCAACAGAAGGAAGATTCACCCAAATATGAAATACTACATGTAGTATACACCTCTTCATCTCCTGTTCTTCATCTCTTCATCCTCATCCTCTTCCTCTCTTCATCTCCTGTTCCTCATATAATCCTCCTCATCCTCTTCCTCTCTTCATCTCCTGTTCCTCATATAATCCTCCTCATCCTCTTCATCTCCTGTTCTTCATCTCCTGTTCCTCTTCATCTCCTGTTCTTCATCTCCTGTTCCTCTTCATCTCCTCCTCTTCCTCTCAGCTCCATGGAGGGATCTCTTCTCCAAACTTGCAGCAGTGAGCAGCGTTTTTAGCTTCAAACAGAATCTGAATAACAAAATAAAAATGTTTTTGGACACAGTGAGGACTCAGGTAATATTAATATTAATATTAATACTACACAGCAGGACTCACCTGGTGGTGGACGTAGGCCTCACACAGGTAATATTAATATTAATACTACACAGCAGGACTCACCTGGTGGTGGACATAGGCCTCACACAGGTAATATTAATATTAATATTAATACTACACAGCAGGACTCACCTGGTGGTGGACGTAGGCCTCACACAGGTAATATTAATATTAATACTACACAGCAGGACTCACCTGGTGGTGGACGTAGGCCTCACACAGGTAATATTAATATTAATACTACACAGCAGGACTCACCTGGTGGTGGACGTAGGCCTCACACAGGTAATATTAATATTAATACTACACAGCAGGACTCACCTGGTGGTGGACGTAGGCCTCACACAGGTAATATTAATATTAATACTACACAGCAGGACTCACCTGGTGGTGGACGTAGGCCTCACACAGGTAGCACCACACAGACAGGTCACTGAAGCTCAGCACCATGGGGTGTTCAGACGCCACGCCGTGCGTCACCATGTGCTCCTTCACATAACGACCACACAGCACCTGAGACGGGGGGGCGGCAGGTGAGACGCATGGCATCACACAGGTGGGACAGGGTCTGGGATGGGGAGGTGAGACGGGTCACCTGGTAGCAGGTGAGACAGGTCCAGTTCTCAGCGCCGGAGCCGCAGTCCTGACACGACTGGAAGACATCTATACCTGAGGAGGGGAGGGGCTTAACCGCATCCAGGTGAGGACACCAGGACAGAGGGTCCACCATGTACAGAGGGGCCTGAGGACAGAGAGACAGGTCATGTCAGGAGAGACAGACAGGTCATGTCAGGAGAGACAGACAGGTCATGTGAGGACAGACAGACAGGTCATGTGAGGAAAGAGAGACAGGTCATGTGAAGAGAGACAGACAGAAGGGTCATGTGAGGAGAGACAGACAGGTGAGTCATGTGAGGAGAGAGAGACAGGTCATGTGAGGACAGAGAGACAGGTCATGTGAGGACAGAGAGACAGGTCATGTGAGGAGAGAGAGACAGGTCATGTGAGGACAGAGAGACAGGTCATGTGAGGACAGAGAGACAGGTCATGTGAAGAGAGACAGACAGGTAGGTCATATATGAGGAGAGAGACAGGCAGGTCATGTGAGGAGAGACAGACAGGTGAGTCATATGAAGACCGAGACAGGTGAGTAACAGGTGCGTACTTGAGTACTTGGCATCTCAAAGGACGTGTACTTGAGTACTTGGCATCTTAAAGGACGTGTACTTGAGTACTTGGCATCTTAAAGGACGTGTACTTGTGTACTTGGCATCTTAAAGGACGTGTACTTGAGTACTTGGCATCTTAAAGGACGTGTACTTGTGTACTTGGCATCTTAAAGGACGTGTACTTGTGTACTTGGCTTCTTAAAGGACGTGTACTTGTGTACTTGGCATCTTAAAGGACGTGTACTTGTGTACTTGGCATCTTAAAGGACGTGTACTTGAGTACTTGGCATCTTAAAGGACGTGTACTTGTGTACTTGGCATCTTAAAGGACGTGTACTTGAGTACTTGGCATCTTAAAGGACGTGTACTTGTGTACTTGGCATCTTAAAGGACGTGTACTTGTGTACTTGGCTTCTTAAAGGACGTGTACTTGTGTACTTGGCATCTTAAAGGACGTGTACTTGTGTACTTGGCTTCTTAAAGGGCGTGTACTTGAGTACTTGGCATCTTAAAGGACGTGTACTTGAGTACTTGGCATCTTAAAGGACGTGTACTTGTGTACTTGGCATCTTAAAGGACGTGTACTTGTGTACTTGGCATCTTAAAGGACGTGTACTTGTGTACTTGGCATCTTAAAGGACGTGTACTTGTGTACTTGGCATCTCAAAGGACGTGTACTTGTGTACTTGGCATCTCAAAGGACGTGTACTTGTGTACTTGGTACCTGAGGCTGCAGCGGCGTGCTCTCTGCTGATTGGCTCAGCTCAGGCGTGGCTTCACCTTCACAGGCGACCTCTTCTTGGCTCAACCGGACCTTCGGCCTGGCCCCGCCCACCGCGTTGGACTTAGCAGGCGTGTGATTGGCTGAGGTTTGCCCAATGTCCAAACCGGCCAATCCCTGAGCGAGCTCCTCGAGGCCGCGCTCCGTCTGATTGGACGAAAAAACACAACAAAAGTCAGATCTCGTTTTTCATTTCTTTCCTTCAGACCTGAACCTCAGAAGTCTGGTTTTCGGTCACCGTGGCGTCGGACGGCAGCGGAGGTTTGTGTGCGCCGCTCGTCTCCGACTTCCTGCCTTTTCCTTTAGAACTACGTTTCCCACGATGCTTCATGGGGGACGATCGCGCCGACTCCGGGACTGAAAGAAACGGCGGAGAGTAAATGAAATGAAACTAAACCGGATGGATTCAAATGCAACAGAAGAGTCCTGCACTGACTGCGTATCCTCAGGGACATCCAGTAGGGGGCGTGGTGGCGGATGACCTCGTTGATCGTTGCCACGGCGCTGTGATGAGGAGGGGGGAGGGGCCTCACCAAGGGGGGAGGAGGGTCTCCTAGCAACACGCTGGTGCACATCGCCATGGAGTCAGAGATAGACGTCAAGTTATAACCTCCCTGAGAGACGGAGAGATCTCTTCAGTTACAACACTTTACAACACTTTATAATACTTTACTTCACAACACAACACTTCACAACACTTTACAACACTTTACTTTACTGTAATGTACCTCATGTTACAACACTTTACAACACTTTACTTCACTTCACAACACTTTACTGTGTGTGTGTGTGTGTGTGTGTGTGTGTGTGTACCTCAAGTATGAGTAGGACCCGCCCCCCGGCCAGTGACATCAGCAGGTGTGTGAGGTGGGCGTATCCTTCAGGGGTCACATGATATCCCCCCAGTGGATCCCCTCGAGCTGCATCGAACCCGGCCGACACCAGAACCAGACCCGGATTAAACTGTAGAGGAAGAACCATCAGGAGTAGAGAACCACAGACAGGCCACGAAACCACAGACAGGCCCCTAAACCACAGACAGGCCCCTAAACCACAGACCGAGCCCTAAACTACGGACAGACCCCTAAACCACAGACAGGCCACTAAACCACAGACAGACCCCTAAACCACAGACCGAGCCCTAAACTACGGACAGACCCCTAAACCACAGACAGACCCCTAAACCACAGACAGGCCACTAAACTACAGACAGACCCCTAAACTACACACAGACCACTAAACTACGAACAGGCCACTAAACCACAGACCAACCCCTAAACCACAGACATACCCCTAAACCACAGACCGAGCCCTAAACTACGGACCGAACACTAAACTACAGACCAACCCCCTGAACCACAGACAGACCACTAAACTACAGACAGGCCACTAAACCACAGACAGACCCCTAAACTACAGACAGACCTTGTAAACTACAGACAGACCCCTAAACCACAGACAGACCTTGTAAACTACAGACAGGCCCCTAAACCACAGACAGACCTTGTAAACTACAGACAGACCCCTAAACCACAGACATACCCCTAAACCACAGACCGAGCCCTAAACTACGGACCGAACACTAAACTACAGACCAACCCCCTGAACCACAGACAGACCACTAAACTACAGACAGACCCCTAAACCACAGACAGGCCACTAAACCACAGACAGACCCCTAAACACAAACAGACCCCTAAACTACAGACAGACCCCTAAACTACATACAGACCACTAAACTACAGACAGGCCACTAAACCACAGACCAACCCCTAAACTACAGACAGACCCCTAAACTACAGACAGACCACTAAACTACAGACAGACCCCTAAACTACAGACAGGCCACTAAACCACAGACAGGCCACTAAACTACAGGCAGGCCTCTAAACTACAGACAGACCCCTAAACTACAGACAGACCACTAAACTACAGACAGACCCCTAAACTACAGACAGACCACTAAACTACAGACAGACCACTAAACTACAGACAGACCCCTAAACTACAGACAGGCCACTAAACCACAGACAGGCCACTAAACTACAGGCAGGCCTCTAAACTACAGACAGACCCCTAAACTACAGGCAGGCCTCTAAACCACAGACAGACCACTAAACTACAGACAGGCCACTAAACCACAGACAGACCCCTAAACCACAGACAGACCCCTAAACCACAGACAGGCCTCTAAACCACAGACAGAGCCCTAAACTACAGATCAACCCCCTGAACCACAGACCGACCCCCTGAACCAGTGTTTGAAGTTGTGTGTTTGTGTGTTTGTGTGTTGCTACCTCGGTGGCAATCGGCATGACAACGCTGTGAAAGGCAGCGAGGTAGTCCGAGTCTCCCATCTGCCCGTGGCTCCACGCCACGTTGACGTTAAACCCCGCCCCCTTGGACACGCCCACCCTGTCGGGGGCGGCGTCCTCCGAAGACGGGAAGAACGTCCCGTTGTCATAGCGATGTAGGGAGATGTACAGGACGCTGGAGACGGAGAGAAAGCACGTCGTCACTCCAGTTCACCTTTACGTCACTTCACTCCACTCCACTTCACTTCACTCCTTTCCACTCCACTTCACTCCACTCTACTTCACTCCACTCCACTTCACTCCACTCCACTTCACTCCACTCTACTTCACTCTACTTCACTCCACTCCACTCCACTTCACTCCACTTCACTCCACTTCACTCCACTCTACTTCACTCCACTCCACTCCACTTCACTCCACTTCACTCCACTTCACTCCACTCCACTTCACTCCTCACCTGTCGTCGTCTTCGAACATGTGCTGCGTCCCGTTGCCGTGGTGGACGTCCCAGTCCACGATAAGGACTCGCAGCGGTGCATCATGGGATATTTTCTGGGCGTGGCGAGCAGCGAGAGCTGCCGTGTTGAAGAAACAGAAACCACACGGAGAATCTCTCTCTGCGTGGTGACCGGGAGGACGAACGATGGCCACGCCCCTACTCACCTGAGAGACAGGTACAGGTGTTGTTACATACTGTACTTTATACTAGAGTATCTATAGTGTATTGTTTATACTACACTACCTAGTAGCGTAGTATATATACCTGTGTGAGGGTGTTACCTGTGTGAGTGTTACCTGTGTGAGGGTGTTACCTTGTGAGAGTGTTACCTGTGTAATGGTGTTACTGGTGTTACCTGTGTGAGAGTGCTACCTGTGTAATGGTGTTACTGGGGTTACCTGTGTGAGGGTGTTACCTGTGTGAGAGTGTTACCTGTGTGAGTGTTACTGATGTTACCTGTGTGAGGGTGTTACTTGTGTGAGGGTGTTACCTGTGTGAGAGTGTTACTGGTGTTACCTGTGTGAGGGTGCTACCTGTGTAATGGTGTTACTGGTGTTACCTGTGTGAGGGTGTTACCTGTGTAATGGTGTTACTGGTGTTACCTGTGTGAGACCGTTACCTGTGTGAGGGTGTTACTGGTGTTACCTGTGTGAGGGTGTTACTGATGTTACCTGTGTGAGGGTGTTACTGGTGTTACCTGTGTGAGGGTGTTACTGGTGTTACCTGTGTGAGGGTGCTACCTGTGTAATGGTGTTACCTGTGTGAGGGTGTTACCTGTGTAATGGTGTTACTGGTGTTACCTGTGTGAGACTGTTACCTGTGTGAGAGTGTTACTGGTGTTACCTGTGTGAGGGTGCTACCTGTGTAATGGTGTTACTGGTGTTACCTGTGTGAGGGTGTTACCTGTGTAATGGTGTTACTGGTGTTACCTGTGTGAGACCGTTACCTGTGTGAGGGTGTTACTGGTGTTACCTGTGTGAGGGTGTTACTGGTGTTACCTGTGTGAGGGTGTTACTGATGTTACCTGTGTGAGGGTGTTACTGGTGTTACCTGTGTGAGGGTGTTACCTGTGTGAGAGTGTTACTGGTGTTACCTGTGTGAGGGTGCTACCTGTGTAATGGTGTTACTGGTGTTACCTGTGTGAGGGTGTTACCTGTGTAATGGTGTTACTGGTGTTACCTGTGTGAGACCGTTACCTGTGTGAGGGTGTTACTGGTGTTACCTGTGTGAGGGTGTTACTGGTGTTACCTGTGTAATGGTGTTACCTGTGTAATGGTGTTACTGGTGTTACCTGTGTGAGGGTGTTACCTGTGTAAAGGTGCTACCTGTGTGTGAATGTTACCTGTGTGAGGGTGTTACCTGTGTGTGAATGTTACCTGTGTGAGGGTGTTACCTGTGTGATAGTGTTACCTGTGTGAGGGTGTTACCTGTGTAATGGTGTTACCTGTGTGAGGGTGTTACCTGTGTGAGGGTGTTACCTGTGTGTGAATGTTACCTGTGTGAATGTTACCTGTGTGAGGGTGTTACCTGTGTTACTGGTGTTATCTGTGTGAGGGTGTTACCTGTGTTACTGGTTTTACCTGTGTGAGGGTGTTACCTGTGTAATGGTGTTACCTGTGTGAGGGTGTTACCTGTGTTACTGGTGTTACCTGTGTTACTGGTGTTACCTGTGTGAGGGTGTTACCTGTGTTACTGGTGTTACCTGTGTTACTGGTGTTACCTGTGTGAGGGTGTTACCTGTGTTACTGGTGTTACCTGTGTGAGGGTGTTACCTGTGTTACTGGTGTTACCTGTGTGAGGGTGTTACCTGTCCTGTGAGGACTCTCTCCACAGCAGTGAAACATCCCCCCGCCGCCAGCAGAGCAGACTGGAAGCTCTGGTTGTTGATGAAGATGGAGTTGAACTCGTGGCCCAGTTTGTGCAGATCTCTGGGCTTCATCACCGCCGTGGCCTTCATCTGCTCAATGTGCTGCTCACTGCACACACACACACACACACACACACACACACACACACACACACACACACACACACACACACACACACAAAGTTCAATTCTGATGGATTAGGAATTATACCTGAATACCATAATCACATTAACAGTATAAACATGATATTGTGTTTGTACCTGTGACACCTGGACAACTCCTCCTCTGTTGCTAAGCGAGTCGGTATCCGCTGGCAACGATCGACCAATCCCAGCTGCTGATGTTTGGAGAAGATTTTAAAGATCCTCTGAGGCTGTTCAGGGTGATGTCTGCAGAGGGAATCACACGCTTTAATATCTACATTATATATATATATATATATATATATATATAAATAATATAATACAAAACTGAATATGCAGCGGTGCTGTGAGACGGGTCAGTGAGACAGGTTCACGTCTCCAGTTTAAAGGCGGTTGGTAGCTCACCTGTCCCACATGTTCAGGTGCTCCATCATCCTCTCGTCATAAACCAGACCTGTTACCGTGGCAACGGAGGGAGCCGGGCCCGTCCGCTTTGAGCTCTGCTGATTGGCCGTCGCTCTCCGGACGGGGCCCTCGGCCAATGAGCCGCCGTCTGCAACAGGGAGGGTTAGCAGAGGAGATGAGCCTTTAAATGTGTGTGTGTCTGCATTGTGTTCCATCCTGTGTTCTTCTTAAACACTTTGCTGCTCGTTCTGACACGAGTTATGTAAATAAACTGTATTATTATTATAATACAGATGTCTGATGTCAACAACAGTCAACACTTGAGCGTTAAGTATTAAAAATACACAGAAAAAAAGGATTTTATACTAAACGTGGAGACAGCCAGGCATTTCCCATCATGCACTGGGTCATCGTTGACCACGTGATCATGGCGTCGGGATCATGACGGACACAAAATCTACCCAAAATGCATTGTGATGGATTCTGATCAGGCTCATGGTTTCACTGAGGGAGTCACTATTGAAAACATCTTTAATAAGCGACATGAAACAAATGCTTTTTATTTAAAAATGTTGCTCCGAATATTTCTTTTTCCATTACCGAATCCATGAAAAGCTGATATTTACTGGTTGAACTGGTCAGACTGGTAATGTGTTTCTCACCCAGTGTTTGCAGAGACGCCCAGTGAGGATACAGAGCCACGGCCGTCTGAGAGATGCACTGCAGAGCGCTGGCAGACAAACAGGCAGACAGACAGGTGGTTAGGAACCAACAGAGAGACTGATGACATCAGGTGTGACATCAGGTCATGTCACCTGTCAGAGGGAGCAGTGGGCGGAGTCAGAGGAGGACAGGCTCCTCCCAGCAGAGCTCTGACGCAGGCGGCAGCGCCCTCTGCTGTCGCCTGCAGGTTATAACCTCCCTGCAACCGACAAGCATTAGAATTAGCGTCATCATTATTATTATTGTCGTTATGACACGTTTGATTGATTATTGAACATAAACTGTGATGTGAAACTGTGTTTTTACCTCGAGAGCAAGAACAAGTCGACCTTCTGCCAAACCCATCAACATGTGAGTCAGAACATGGAAACACTGAGGAGTCACACACATCTCCCCCTGGACACACACACACACACACACACACACACACACACACACACACACACACACACACAGATATAAAAAAAACTAAATAAATACATTATATGTATTGTCACTGATTCTTAGGTGGGTGAAGTTTTTACCTTCGGATCTCCGACTATAGCATCAAATCCAGCAGAAACCAGAACCAGCTGAGGCTGAAACTAAACACACACACAGGAAAATACAATGATGGAACGTGTGTTGTGTGGTGTGGGTGTGTGTGTGTGGGGGTGTGGGTGTGTGTGGGTGTGTGTGGGTGTGTTTGTGTGGTTGGGTGTGTGTGTGTGTGTGTGTGTTTGTGTGTTTGTGTGTGTGTGTGGGTGTGTGTTACCTCGTAGGCTACAGGCAGTAACAGTTGTTGAAAACCTGCGATGTAATCAGCATCCGTCATCCCGGTCTGAAGGATCAATAACACAGAAGAGGATTTCAGTGAAGAGTCTCTTCTAAACCGTTACCGGGTAGAACCGTTACGGGTAGAACCGTTACCAGATAGAACCGTTACGGGTAGAACCGTTACGGGTAGAACCGTTACCAGATAGAACCGTTACGGGTACGTTACGTTACCTTGTTCCACGCCAGGTTGATGGTCTTGCCTTCAGCTCGTCCGCTGCCAACAAACTGACTGTCAGACTCTGGCAGGTGAGGCCAGAAAGAGCCCTGTTCATACCTGTGGACACTGAAGTACAGGACACTGACACACACACACACACACACACACACACATGCACACACACACACACATACACACACACACAGTTAACTTGATGGATTTCATCTTTGTAGTTGTTGTAAAGACAATGTGATGAACTTTACCTGGAGTCTTCCTGGAACCGGTACTGGATGCCCTGACCGTGATGAACATCCCAGTCCACTATCAACACCCTGACACACACACACACACACACACACACACACACACACACACACACACAGTCATTACATTGATAAAGGAGGTGCTGCCGCAACAACATGATGACCCCTCACTGGCTTCCCACACACTAGCACTGACAGGAAGTGACACAAACACACACTTTCTCACACACACACACACACACACTTACCTGCGGACTGAGTGTCTGGTCTGAGCGTATCGAGCTGCGATCGCCACGTTGTTGAAGACGCAGAAGCCGTTTGCCTCGTTGGACTGAGCGTGATGACCTGGAGGTCTGACACACAATATAATAATAATACAATATACAACTCCTAATTATGTTATATTCATATTTAAATATAATAATAATATAATATACAACGCACCACGAGAAGCTACTGTTGTTGTTGTTAAATTAGAGCACCTGAACGCACCACGAGAAGCTACTGTTGTTGTTGTTAAATTAGAGCACCTCAACGCACCACGAGAAGCTACTGTTGTTGTTGTTAAATTAGAGCACCTGAACGCACCACGAGAAGCTACTGTTGTTGTTGTTAAATTAGAGCACCTCAACGCACCACGAGAAGCTACAGTTGTTGTTGTTAACGTGGAGCACCTGAACGCACCACGAGAAGCTACAGTTGTTGTTGTTAACGTGGAACACCTGAATGCACCACGAGAAGCTACGGTTGTTGTTGTTAACGTGGAACACCTGAACGCACCACGAGAAGCTACAGTTGTTGTTAACGTGGAACACCTGAACGCACCACGAGAAGCTACAGTTGTTGTTAACGTGGAACACCTGAACGCACCACGAGAAGCTACAGTTGTTGTTGTTAACGTGGAGCACCTGAACGCACCACGAGAAGCTACGGTTGTTGTTGTTAACGTGGAGCACCTGAACGCACCACGAGAAGCTACAGTTGTTGTTGTTAACGTGGAACACCTGAATGCACCACGAGAAGCTACGGTTGTTGTTGTTAACGTGGAACACCTGAACGCACCACGAGAAGCTACGGTTGTTGTTGTTAACGTGGAACACCTGAACGCACCACGAGAAGCTACAGTTGTTGTTGTTAACGTGGAACACCTGAACGCACCACGAGAAGCTACGGTTGTTGTTGTTAACGTGGAACACCTGAACGCACCACGAGAAGCTACGGTTGTTGTTGTTAACGTGGAACACCTGAACGCACCACGAGAAGCTACAGTTGTTGTTGTTAACGTGGAGCACCTGAACGCACCACGAGAAGCTACGGTTGTTGTTGTTAACGTGGAGCACCTGAACGCACCACGAGAAGCTACAGTTGTTGTTGTTAACGTGGAACACCTGAATGCACCACGAGAAGCTACGGTTGTTGTTGTTAACGTGGAACACCTGAACGCACCACGAGAAGCTACGGTTGTTGTTGTTAACGTGGAACACCTGAACGCACCACGAGAAGCTACGGTTGTTGTTGTTAACGTGGAACACCTGAACGCACCACGAGAAGCTACGGTTGTTGTTGTTAACGTGGAACACCTGAACGCACCACGAGAAGCTACGGTTGTTGTTGTTAACGTGGAACACCTGAACGCACCACGAGAAGCTACGGTTGTTGTTGTTAACGTGGAACACCTGAACGCACCACGAGAAGCTACGGTTGTTGTTGTTAACGTGGAACACCTGAACGCACCACGAGAAGCTACGGTTGTTGTTGTTAACGTGGAACACCTGAACGCACCACGAGAAGCTACGGTTGTTGTTGTTAACGTGGAACACCTGAACGCACCACGAGAAGCTACGGTTGTTGTTACCTGATGACAGCGAATCCGTTCCTGAGCTCAGAGGTCATCACCTGATCGACGAGCTGGAGGACTGAACCCACCGCAGACACACACACCCGGTAGGTCTCCTGACACACACACACACACACACAGACACACACACCTAATAAGTACAAATAACTTATAAAACTTGTATTATTGTGACTTTTTATTGGTTCACGTCAGGTGTGTTTATATGTATGTGTGTATTGTCTGTGTGTGTGTGTGTGTGTGTGTGTTGTATTTATGTGTAAGTGTGAGTGTGTTCTTACAGGATGAAGATACACAGAGTCGTATTTATCAGAAAGAGAGTGAAGTTCACTTTCTGTCATCGTCTGAGTCGACTTCATGAGATCCACATATTGTTTCCTACAAACACACAAAGGTCAAGTAGAGGTCAGTAGAGAACAGTAGAATTAGACAACAGTAGAGAACAGTACATTCAGTATTTTATTGACTTGTTTCCGACTCACTTGTGAGCGAGCAGCAGCTCTTCTTCTACAGCTTCTCTGGGCTGAAACACAAACACACAGCGCCCCCTTCAGGGACCTCACCTCTACACAGCAGAGTCTAAACACACAGCGCCCCCTTCAGGGACCTCAGCTCTACACAGCAGAGTCTAAACACACAGCGCCCCCTTCAGGGACCTCAGCTCTACACAGCAGAGTCTAAACACACAGCGCCCCCTTCAGGGACCTCAGCTCTACACAGCAGAGTCTAAACACACAGCGCCCCCTTCAGGGACCTCAGCTCTACACAGCAGAGTCTAAACACACAAACTATTTACAGAGGAAACCTGAGGTCCAATATTAACATCAATGTGTGTTTTTAGGATGAACTGTGCTGTGATGACATCATCGTCAGGGTCAGAGTCCCGTGTTTGAAGCCACACTTAAATAAAGTTAAGCATTAATAAAGTTAAGCATTAATAAAGTAAAACATTAATAAAGTCAAGCCTCTACTCGGTGTCTATCTGAGTGCAGTGAAACATTATGGAGTGAAGACCTTCTGTTCTACAGTGAAGTCTGATGAGAGCTTTGCTCAGGTTCTAGGACGCTGTTATTGTGAAAGTCTGAACAGGAAGTAGTCAGACCTGAACTCTGGTGCAGTGAGACAGCAGGTCCTGTCTGTCCAGCTCCTCCATGATGGACGACACTCTGTCGGGTCTCTCTGGGTGGCTGAACGACAATCAGGACATTAGAGGACAAGCCCCGCTCCTTTGTGACATGATGTCATACATGATGTCACGCATGATGTCACACATGATATCACATGATGTCACACATGATGTCATACAGGTGAGCAGGCTACCTGCAGTCCCACAGGTTCTTATGGAGAGTGAAGACCTCCGAGCAAACCAGACCTGTTGACCTGACCTCTGACCTGCTGGACACATTCTGAACACACACACACACACACACACACACACACACATATACATGTACACACACACACACATTTTAATTGGTGGCAGCAACTGATACTACTGTGTACTATGTGTACTGTGTGTACTATGTACTGTACTGTGTGTACTCTTCATCTCACCAGCGTCTGCAGGCGGTCGATCAGCTCCTCCTCTTCCTCTCGGCTCCTCTCCATCCTTCCTCTCCTCTTCAGCTCCTTTATGCTGCCTCCTCCTTTCCTTCCCTCCTTTCCTTCCCTGCTCTGAAAACACAGACATGGACGTTTACATACACTGAGTGTGTGTGTGTGTGTGTGTGTGTGTGTGTGTGTGTGTGTGTGTGTGTGTGTGTGAGACCTGAGGAGACAGACGAGGAGATCTCCTGACTGACTTCAGTCCAGGACCAGGATCAGGATCAGAACCAGGATCAGGACCAGGACCAGGACCAGAACCAGAACCAGGACCAGGACCAGGACCAGAACCAGAACCAGGACCAGGATCAGGACCAGGACCAGGAGAATCTGATCCAGTCTGCATCTCTGATCCGCCTGAAGAAGAAGAACACGCTCTGATTATTGATCCATGTGCTGATCAATAACTTCTGATTAATGTCAGGACGAGGACCAGGACCAGGATCAGGACTAGGACCAGGACTAGGACCAGGACCAGGACCAGGATCAGGACTAGGACCAGGACCAGGACTAGGACCAGGACTAGGACCAGGACCAGGACTAGGACCAGGACCAGGATCAGGACCAGGACCAGGGCTAGGACCAGGATCAGGACCAGGACCAGGACTAGGACCAGGACCAGAACCAGGATCAGGACCAGGACCAGGATTAGAACCAGGGCTAGTCTCTGACAGTGCTAGCTAACACCGATGTATTATAATGTATTCTGCTTTTATGTTTAACCTGGTGAGTCATTAACAACAATAGGAGGCAGCTAGCAGACAGACAGGTAGAGAGACCAGTAGACAGACAGACAGACAGGTAGAGAGACCAGTAGACAGACAGACTTGTAGACACAGACAGGTGGAGATATAGAGAGACCAGTAGACAGAGACAGACAGAAAGACAGACAGCCAGACAGGCAGCTCTAAACAGCTGTCTGTCTCTCTGCCTGTCTGTCTCTCTCTCTCTCTGTCTCTCTGCCTGTCTCTCTCTCTCTCTCTCTCTCTGTCTGTCTGCCTGTTAGTCTGTCTGTCTCAACGTTCACAACAAAGACGTAGAAATCTAACATGAAATCACGAGACTCACAGTTCTTCTTCTCTTCCTTTTATTCTTTCTCTTCTTCCGTTTATTTTATTCCGTTTATTTTATTATTCTTCTCTTCCTTTCATTCTGTTTCTCTTCTTCTGTTTTATTTTATTCTTCTTCTTCTCTTCCGTTTCTCTTTTCTCTCCGAGCGCCCAACGGACTGTCGCGCCATTGTGACGTCACCACGTCGCGCTTCGGTTCGTTCTGATGACGTCAACACGTCCACAGCGGTCCTGTCGGAAGAGACGCGTGCGGTGTGTTTCCATCACGTGTCTGCTGGAAAACACCGCGAGAGAAACAGTGAACGTTACTTCAGTCAACGGGAATGTCAGCAATTAATCAATCAATTAATTTCAATATTCAACATTTCATTTCAATATTCAACATTTCATTCCAATATTCATCAATTCATTTCAATATTCATCATTTCATTTCAATATTCATCATTTCATTTTAATATTCATCATTTTATTTCAATATTCTGCTCATTGTGCAGGAACTAAGATGTGTAACATGTAGTGAAAGGCATTCATGTTATTGATTATTATTATTTATGTATTTAGTCATCGTTTTGCTGCAAAAAATAAAGATAAAAGAGTTAAACGATCTCCTGCAGCTCTTTAACAATTATATTATTAATATGAACACTCTTTAGCCGCTTAATATTAATAATTATATTAATATAAATACTCTTTAGCCGCTTAATATTAATAATTATATTGATATAGATACTCTTTACTGGCTTAAGATTAATAATTATATTAATATAAATACTCTTTAGCAGCTTAATAACTATATTATAAATATAAATACTCTTTAACAGCTTATTAATGATATTATTAATACAAATACTCTTTAGCGACTTAATATTAAAAATGATATTTATATAAATACTCTTTAGCGGCTTAATATTAATAACTATATTATGAATATAAATACTCTTTAGCGGCTTAATAACTATGTTATTGATATAAACACTCTTTAGCGGCTTAATAACTACATTATTAATATAAATACTCTTTAGTGGCTTAATAACTACATTATGAATATAAATACTCTTTAGCAGCTTAATAACTACATTATTAATATAAATACTCTTTAGTGGCTTAATAACTACATTATGAATATAAATACTCTTTAGCAGCTTAATAACTATATTATGAATATAAATACTCTTTAGCAGCTTAATAACTATATTATGAATATAAATACTCTTTAGTGGCTTAATAACTACATTATTAATATAAATACTCTTTAGTGGCTTATTAATTATGTTATTAATATAAATACTCTTTAGTGGCTTATTAATTATGTTATTAATATAAATACTCTTCATAATCTTTGGCACACAAACAGGAAATGGATCAAACTCTGACATCCTGGAGTTCACGGAAAACAGAAGCAAACAAAACTAGTGTTACTTTTATATTAATCTGTGTGTTTTGTTTTTATTAAATAATGAAACGATCCAAAAGACAAAGACAAGAATCTGCATAAATAATAAAACATCATCGTTTTTTTAATGAAACATCAATTTGAATACAACAGGAACAAATAATACAAATATATAAAAACAACCGTAGAAGAACACTGATAAAAAATAAAGATAAAAGAAGAACATATTACATTTTTAGTTCTTATTATTTTTTTCATGAAACAAGTGTTCAATATTTAATAAAGACTGAACCATACAAATAAATACAAAAGACAGTTTGTTTGTTCATTTAAATGAAAAAGACAGACGTCATTTATGTTTTTTTAATAATTCTTTCTTCATGTTGTATTGTTTTAGGATTAATGTGTAAATGACTGCTGTAATAAATGACCGGCGATGAGCTCTTA